>NC_056748.1:990246004-990253504 GCF_019279795.1 Protopterus annectens | reverse complement strand
GCATCCATAGCTCTGTAGCAGAGAATGCTTCTTGGGTAAGTTTTATTAGGGTGGAAGTGCAGGAAGAAGAGCAGAAAATTGTCGAATCGTCTGCATATTGAATAAGTTTAGAGTTAGGGATTGCTTGGTGGAAGTCATTGATGAAGATGTTAAATAGAAGGGGACCTAGAATTGAGCCTTGGGGTACACCAGTGGGTGTGAATTGGAAAGGGTAAATTGCTTTTTTCCACTTAACTGCTTGTTGCCTATTTGATAAGTAGCTGGTGTACCAGTTAATAGAGGAGTGGGATAGGTTTAGTTTAGAGAGCTTAGTAAGAGGAAGGTTATGAGAAATTGTGTCAAAAGCTTTAGAGAGATCAAGGAGGAGGGTGGAAACAATGTGACCAGAGTCACGGGCCTTGTTTACGATTTCGTGGAAGGAGAGGAGAGCTGTGGTAGTACTATGGCCAGGACAGAATTCATGCTGAGTGGAAGTTAGAAGGCTATTATTAATGAGGTAGGGTAGGAGTTGTAGATGGAAACATTTTTTGAGAATTTTAGAGATGGGGGATAGGACAGCAATGGGACGGAAGTTGGAGATATCATTATTGCTGCCACCCCTGTGGAGTGGAATAATATAGGCCTTTTTCCAGATCTGGGGAACACGGCATTCAGAAAAAGATCATTTATCAGAATGCATACAGGGTAGGCTATGGCTTCTGCAGCAGTCTTTAGGAAGGAGGAGGGTATTTCATCGGGTGCATTAGAACATGGTTTTAGTTTTTGAAGAAGTTTTTTTATAGTAGAGATGGGAATAGGGTTTGTAGTGAAATAAGGAGGTTGGGGGGTATTGGAGTTATGGGAGAAGGGGTTTTGATGAGGTTGCAGGGGGCCTGGTGATTTCATGGTAAAGGATGATGTTAATTTTGAGATGGAGTTAATAAAGAATGAGTTAAATTGGGTAGCTAGATCTGAGTCTAAGGCAATAGGGTCAGGGCAAGGGTTTTCTTTTTTACCGGGGCTTAGAAGGGAAGAGATGCCATCCCAAAATTTCTTAAGGTTATTGTTATGTTTGGTTTGGAAAGTGGAGAAATAGGCTTTACAGTCGCTGTTAATGAGTTTTTTAGCTTTGTTGCAAAGCGATTTGTATTCGTTAAGGGAAGTGGAAGTTTTAGTTTTATGATAGTGGTTCCAGGTTTTGTCGCAGTTTTGCATTGTAATTAGGGTGTTCCTAGTTAGCCAAGGGACAGATTTACTCTTTATATGTTTAGTTCTTAAGGGAGCAAAGGAGTCAAGTAAGCTTAAGAAGGTTGTATTGAAGTAAGTAACTGCATTATCCAGTGGTAAAGTCATTAATGGGTTCCAGTTGGCCCTTTTTAGGGTGTTGGAGAAAGCATCATGGTTAAAGTTTTTTATGAGGCGAGTGAAGATGTAAGAGTGGGATAGTTAAAGGAAGGAAGGTAGGCGAACGGAAAAGTGGGAAAATGATCTGCAACTGGATCTGGAAGTGTGCCGCTGTTGAAGAAGTAGTGTGGATGGGAAACTAGTATCCAGTCTAAGATGTTACCTCATACGAGGTCTTTAGAGGGTCTGGTAAGGGAATTGATAAGCTGCGTGAAGTTATACAAACTGATACTGAGGAAGTTGGTTGGGGAATGTATATTATTCCAATTTATGTTAACATCCCCTAGGATTATGGTTTCATTTGAGATATTAGATGAGAGCCAGCAGAGAATGTCTTCTAAGACAGGGATGTTATCACCTGGAGGGATGTATAGGGTGGCTATGCAGATGGATTATGTTTGTTTATTTGAAGAAGGGCTAAAAGTAATTCAACTTTCCCAAATATGGGGACAGGTTTAGAGTAGGGGGCGACAGAGCATTGAGGGGAAGAGGAGACTTACGCCTCCCCCTTTCTTATTAGTTCTGTCATGTCTGATAATACTATAGTTAGGTGGAGTAAGTTCTGAGTCTTTAATGTGTGGCTTGAGCCATGTTTCAGTGATGGAAAGAAAGTCAGGTTTGTTGTGATGGAGCCAGGCATGAAGTTGTGGGATTTTTATTACATATGCTTTGGGCATTGAGAGCAGTGAAGTGGAGGGGTCTTCTGGTTGAGTGGGGTAGAGGTGAAGGGGGGGAGATGGAAGTGGTAGAAGGGCCAGGATTTGGGTGTATGTCTCCAGAGGTAAGTATGGAGATAATGCGGTGTATGAGGTTGAAGAGGTGTTTAAGAAGCCTGTTATTAGGTTTAAGGTAGAGGAGTGTGTTAAGATGGGAGTGGTATGTACTTGAATAGTGGTTTTGGGGTAAGACAGGAGTTTGAAGTTGAAGAGCAAGGAATTGTTGTGTAAGTAGAGCTTAGGGGATATGAAGAATGATGAGTGAGCAAAATGTAAGGGTGAGGAGATGGTTGAGTGGGTTGGAGTTGTGTGATTGGTAAAAAGAGGTCTGGTAAGGTAGAGTGTGTAGGAAAGGCAGATAAGAATTAGTAGTAGAGCTGTACAGGTTAATGGCTTAGTGTTCATGATGTTTATGAAGGGGAACACTGCTGGAGTGTGTTTAAGTTGGGGGGGTATTAGGGTAGTTGTTTAAGAACTATAGGTTTATGTGGAGTAGGAAGATTCAGCAGGAGTACAAAGTAGATGAGGTAGGAGAGATTAACTGGTGAGTGTTAAGTGATGAGTTAAGTAGGGGAGGGCAGAGGGTATGGCCTAAAAGCTAGAAAGGTAGAGGTCCTGGGGGCGGGTGAGATTTGGGGGCAGGGTAGGGGAGCATAGTGAGCCCGCAGGGCGAACGGAGCAGGGCAGACCCAAGGAAAGAAGGCAGGACAGACAGTGTGAATAAACTATCAGTATTGTGAAGGTAAGTGCAGAAGGTGGACGTCAGGCTGGCTAGAGGGGTGCTAGGGGACTGTATTGAGGAGTAGTGGGTGAAAGTCAGAAATTAGGACCATTAACAAGCAGGTAGAGGAAAAGAGAGTGAAGGACTGGTTGTATCGATATGGTGAGAGGGAATGAATGAGGAAGAGAGGTTATAGGTGGGTAAAGACTGCCATCTAGTGGCCAAAACTCTGAAGTGGAGTGAGGAATCACTATAGAAGGTAGAAAGGTATATGGAAAAGATGAAATGGGATACAGTAGGTATGAGGGGCATTGGCTGCAGGCTTCTCACGCCGGGCCCTATACTAGCTACTAGTAAGTGGTAGAAACTTTACAAACAAATCAAAGGAAGATTAAGTCCATAACATACTTTATTTTAATTCCTTTCCTGACAATTCAGGGAGAAGGTAGGATTTCCTGTTTGGGAGAGTAGGTCAATCCGGGAACTATGATTCAGTGACTGTTCTTGGTTATCCTGGGGGGCAGGGCAGGTAGGTAAGACAGAGAAGGTAAAGAGACTGAAAAACTGAGGAAAATAAAGAAAGGAGATAATTGTAATTCAAATACAGTTATAATCAAATAGTGGTTAACAGGTTTAAGCAGCTACTGAGGAACATGCATATAAAACAGCTTAGGCTGGAGACTATGGATAAGCAACAACACATGCTTCAGATACTATTCTCTACATAACTAGCCATTAAGTCACTTTTATATATGCATAGCAATGAAACTGATACATTGTGACTGTACAAAGCTCTTTAGCTGGCTACATAGGGCCGACAGTGTCACAGAAACCTGCTGTTGTACTCTGATAAAAATCCATAAAATTAGGTAAGTTGTGTAGTAAAACCCTAGCAACAATTGTACTTGGTATAGGCAGATAAGAAAACTACATGGGGGGGGGGGACACAGCTCAGTTTATCTGAGCGAGTATGTAATCTAAGTAGACTGAGTGTGATTACCTTACCATGTCTAGGTCAGTAAAACGGTAGATCCGCTCAGTGTTCACTAGTGCTGCTAGAGGGGAAGAGACGCTGACTTTAGGGTCATGTAGAGAAGTTAACAGCTTCAATTCAGAATCAGGTGTTTTCCTACTAATACAGCTAGTAAGCTGAAACAGGGTTAGTGATCACAGATGAGTTTAAAACATTAAATTATGGGGTTAAAAGGGTGACTTAACAAGGTTAGTGATTGTAGTCGAACTAAAAAGAAATTAAATCATGGGTATAAAAGGGTGGAGATGCGTAGACATCCAGAGAGGAGTACCATGCTAATTCTCCGCTAATGCGGCTGGTAAGCAGAGAGCGGTAGGCACAGCCTTGTAAACCTCGACGAGGCTAGGATGGTTGTGTACTTGGCTATTGGCTTCCAGTTGGGGTAATTGCTCCTAGGAGTAGAGTGGGAGCTGCCTATAGGCGGATATAAAGTAGAGCTATGACAATGTAAATGTGGACAGTCACCCGTTTTAAGTCAGAGCAGCTAGTGAGCTTAAAAATAACAAGCTAGGGTATTTCTAGGATGTAGAAGCTTTGCCTCGAGCTATACTATTCTTAGGAATACCTTCAGAAAGTTATCGCTCGCTCGTGAGACGCTACTGTGTCCTGTGAGCGCAAGCTATAACAGTAACATTCATAGGAATACCTTCTGAAAGGTATTGCTTTCCGTGAGACGCTACCAAGTCCTGTGAGTGGAAAAGAGTAGCAAAGAGGGACTGTGGATTAAACTAACAACCTGGGATGGGGTAGGAGTGGGAAACACACAAAGCGAGGTACAGGCAATTAAGGTAAGCCTCTCAGTTACTCACTTCGATAGTATGGACATTACTGAGGTTCATAAGTTTGCGAATGAGGGGTTCCAAGGGGGCTAGTACAAGTGCTATTATGGTCGGCTGCCACATGGAAGTGTTTAGCGACATGGAATCAACACCAGCTAAGTGTTGGAGAGTAACTAGAGGAATTCCAAAAAGCTATGGCCGTGGAGAGTCTGTATTAGGGATTGATTCTCAAGCAACGCAGCAGCGTTGTACAGGTTACAAAGGCAATGAATTGCGGTTGCAAGTACCACGTTTTGCAGCGGCAGTTGTACTATGCACAATTACACCTACAGATAGGTAATCCACAACACATTCAGTACTAACACATGTTTACAGCAGACACTGGACAACATACTGGTAAGCAAATCATTAATATATTTGGCGGGTACACATTCTTTGAAACCAACATAAAACACATTCAAAAATCACTAGGTCTGGAAATAATATACAAGTTCCAGATAATATAACAACAAAACTATGTCAGCTTAGGAGTATAGCACTTACAGGAAGTATGGGATAGCAGGCCAGGAACGCACAGCAGCCACGAGCAGATCCAGGGGTTTAAAGATGGTGCCCTGGGGAAAATGGTCCTTATGATAGGTAAGGGCGGATGTAGGTAGGGATAGGGGGAGGAGTTAGGTGAGTGTGAGCAAAGACAGGCATTCCTGAGCACCACAGAACCAAAAGATGCTCTTCCCCTGGAGACCAAATCCAATTTGTAATGATTGATGAAGGTATGAGGCGTGGCCCAAGTTGCAGCTGCACAGATGTCATGTAAAGAAGCTCTGGCATGGAAGGCAGCAGAAGTTGCCACCGACCTTGTTGAAGGAGCCTTGATGGTACTTGGCAATGGAATACTACATTGTGTATAAATGAAGGTCACAAGGTCTTTCAACCATCTAGCCAATGTGACCTTAGCAACAGCACATCCTAATCTAGGTCCAGAATAGGCCAAAAATAACTGGTCTGATTTACGAGAGGCCTTAGTCCTGTTTCAAGTAGAAGCAAATTTGCCTGTGAATATCTAGGGTATGTAAGCAATACTCTCCTTTGTTTGAATGATTGGGGAAGAAAACTGGCAATTCAATGGTTTGAGTAATGGACATTTCAGAGATCACTTTTGGCAGAAAGGAAGGATTAGTTCTCAAAGACACTCTATCTCTATGAAAAATCAAGTATGGACTCGATGCATAAGTCATGAAGCTCAGAGATAGGTCTGGCAGAAGTAATGGTGACCAAAAACAAGGTTTTCCATGACAAATATCTGAGGTCGCATAAAGAAGCTGGTTTGAAAGGTTGCATTGTCAGAGCTTGTAGAACTAATGACAGGTCCCATGGTTGAATAGGTTCTCTAAAAGAGGGCTTCAGATGATTCACACCTTTTATGAAGGTCTTGCATAATTTGTGTGACATAAGAGAGGAGTCTTGGACACCCTCATGGAAATTAGATATTGCAGCCAAATTAACTGTAATGGTAGAGGCCGATAGACCCAATTGAAATAGATCGGCTAGATACTCTAGTACTATCGACACTGGTGCTGAAAAAGGATCTACTTGCTTTTCTTTCAGCCAACAGATAAATCTTTTCTACTTGCTTAGATAACTAATTCTAGTGGAAGACTTATGAGTTGCAATAAGAATGTCCCGTACTGGTAAAGAAAGATCATTCTGCCTGGCAATCAAGGGAATTGGAGGAGCCAAGCTGTGAGCTTCAGGCTGTCCAAGTTGGGATGAATCAGATTCTGCAGATGGGAGATCAACCCCAGGGTTGGATGGAGACTCCATGGTTGATCTAGCAGGTGAGGCCAAAAGAAGGGGAACCAAATCTGACCAGGCCAATATAGTACAATGAGGATCACCTTGCTCTTCAACTGACAAACTTTCTTCAGAAACTGGGGAATGAGGGGAAAGAGTGGAAATGCGTAAAGAAGACCCGAGGGCCAATCGTGGACTAGAACGCCCCTGGGTGACTGTCCCAGAGGGGGAATCAGGGCGAAGTAGTTGCTGCATTTGTAATTGGTCGGGGATGCAAAGAGGTCGCAGCAAAGACGGCCCCAGTAGTGGAAGAACTCTGCCGCTATCAAGGGATTCCGGGACCACTCATAAGGATGTAGAATGCACCTGCTGAGTCTGTCTGCTATCACGTTGGAACTCCCGGGAATGTGCGTTGCTAGAAGAAAATGGTTGGTAGCCATCGCCCATTGCCATATCCTCATGGCCTCTCGACAAAGGGGGTAAGATTTGGTTCCGCCCTGTTTGTTGATTTACCAGACCACCGCCATGTTGTCTGATTGTATCACAATAGTCCCAGATGGCAGCAAGTGATGGAATGCTTGCAACGCTGGGAGCACCGCCCTCAGCTCTAGAACATTTATATGCAGTTGGGCCTCCAGTTCGGACAAAGTGCCTTGGACTGTCTGACCCTGACATAGCCCCCCCCACCCCATCAGGGAGGCATCCGTGGTCACTGTAACCTTGGGCTGCTGGGGGGAGAAGGGGCGTGACCATTGTGACAGGTTGTGGGTCATCCACCAATTTAAATCCTGTTTGCACCTGTGAGTTACTCAAATTTTGGCTGAAAGAGGATGCTGAAAAGGATACCATTGGGTGAGCAGTAGCCATTGTAGAAGCCTCATGTGAAACCTGGCCAGGGGGATAATGGTGATGGAGGCTGCCATGGAACCCAACAGCTGTAGGACTGAGTGAGCTGTGGATTTCTCCCTTGAAAGGATTGGGATCAGTTGTTGCTTTATCCTTAGAATTCTGTGCTCTGGAATGGATGATCTGCAATTCTTTGGATCCAATATGACCCCTATGAATTCTGTGAAC
>NC_056748.1:989803504-989898504 GCF_019279795.1 Protopterus annectens | reverse complement strand
ATATTTTAATATTTTAAATTTTAACATTTAATTTGGGATATATATTATTAGAAATTTTCCATATAAATAAAATGTCATGGGGGGGTTCATATACAGACGTCATCATCATCAATAATAATAATTAATAATTATTATTAAGAAATGTATGAGTTAGTATAAAATATACTAAAACATACATTTTGAATTAAAATTATATATATTACATACTGGATTTAGTTTTCGACAAGAATAAGGAGAGGTTATAGGAGAGAAATAAATATAGGGAAAGAGGTTGACTTTACATATACACACACATATATATTTCATATATATTATTGGGCTTACTTCCTTGTATGTATATATATATATATATATATATATATATATATATATATATACACATACATATATTTAAATAATACATATTCATATAACATTAAAATAATGAAGAAAATGGTTGAATTATGGATAAGAAAGTATAATTAAAATACACATATAGAACGACCAAGAAATGTATTGAAGGCACATTATATATTATATATTCAGAATATTATAGAGAAGGCACTTTAAAAACTTTTAAATTCTTTTACAATACATTGTTTAGAACACTTTTTAAAAATATTTGAAATGTTTAAATTTGTATTTTAGTATTTATTTAAATGTATTAACTTTCCCTTTAAACAGTGGTAATGTATTAAGTAAACATAACTTAATGAGGGATTAGTTAATTACGTTTATATAAGCGTTTGAATTTGAAAATGAAGGGTTTTGAATGTTTGAGAAAGTTTGGCAGCAGCCAAACGAAAGCGCTTACGTACTGGTGTTTTATGGAATTAGTTAATAAACAGAACTTTCGAAATACTGTGAGTGGATATTATCTCCGTGGTTCCTACCCCATTGTGCTTCGTTTTTTCTTGGGTTTGTGTACTAGTGAAGTTTGTTGTTTGGATTTCAAAGAGGACTGGATGTTTGTAAGAATAGACACCCCATATAATAGAGATGATAGTAGAAAGGATGAGGCATGAGACATTTTTGCGGCGTGGTTAAGGAAGTAGTTCTGACTATAGAGGATGCCCAGTTTCTGATGTGTTTTTTGATGTTGCTTTGAAATATGGAGGTTGAATGTTAGGTTTTCATCAATGATGACACTTAGTTTAGTACGTGGAACAACTTCGATAATGGTGTTGTTTTGAGAATAAGCAATGAATTCCTTCTCGTTGAGGGGGTATTTTTTGGGGGGAGTGAATATCAGGAGTTTAATTTTATTGAGGCTTAGCGCAAGATGATTGTTGGACATTGAGGTTTCAGTTGATGTGAAGGCATTTTGGGTAAGTAGTTGTAGTTCAGATATGGACTTGGCTGTGCAGATATGGACTTGGATGTGCAGATGATTGTAGAATCATCTGTGTATTCGATGATGGTGCCTTGAGTAAGGGTGTTGTGAAAGTTAATGAATATGCTAAATAAAGGGGATCCCAGTATGGATCCTTGGAGATCACCTGTGGTCGTGTTAAGAAAAGATGACAAAGAATATTGCCATTTGGTAGATTGTTGCCTATTCGTAAGGTAGTTTGAGAACCAGTTCAGAGTTAGGGGTGAAATGCCTAAGCTGGAGAGTTTGTTGAGAAGAAGGGGATGGGATACCATATCAGAGGCCTTAGAAAGGTCGAGAAAGAGTGAGGAGACAATGTTGCCAGCATCACGGGCCCGGTTAACTGTATCCATAAAGGAAATGAGAGCTGTAGTGGTACTGTGACCTGGCCTGAAACTATGCTGAGTGGGAAAAAGGATTTGGTTTTGAACTAGATAATTAAGAAGCTGAGTATGAACACATTTTTCTAAAATTTTAGAGGACATGAGAGTTGTGGTGGCACTGTGACCTGGCCTGAAACTGTGCTGAATAGGAGAAAAGATTTGGTTTTGAATTAGATGATAAAGAAGCCGAGTATGAACAGATTTTTCTAAAATTTTAGAGATGGGAGAAAGAATGGCGATTAGTCGGAAATTGGATATGTCAGAGTTTCTGCCGCCATTATGAAGAGGCAGAATGTATGCTTTTTTACAGCTGTGCGGTACATGCAACTCCTGAATAACTCTGTTAAGGAGTATGCTGATGGGATAGGCAATAGAACTGGCTGACAGTTGTAGGAATGCAATATGTAAGTTGTCAGGTGCTTTAGTACAGGGTTTGAGTTTAAGGATGAGTGTTTTTATTGTGGAGGTTGATATGGCTGTGAGTGAAAAGTTAAGTGATGAGAAAGATGGACTTGCTAGGTTGAGGTTAGTTTATGGAAAGGTGGTGGTGAGGTTAGCTATGGTGTCAATACAATAGGAGTTGAAGAGTGAGGCTATCTCATTTGGCTGTTTTTTCTGGATTAGGGCAAGGATTATTATTGTAGCCAGAATAAAGTAAGGAATTGATTGTACTCCAAGATTTCTTTGGATTTTGTTTATATTGGTTTTGAAGTGTGAAGTAGTATTCTTTCTTATTTTTAGTGACTAGCCATTTTACTTGATTACGTAACTATATTGAATGACGTCGGAGGGACTTATACGTTTTTGCCATGCCTTCCATGCTGTGTCCCTGGTGGTTAACATTTGTATTGTGGGTTTGGTAAGCCAGCTGCGTGATTGGTTTTTACTCTCTTTTGACGGACTGGGGCTAAGCTATTCAAAATCCTAAGGAATGTTGAATTGAAGAATTCAACAGCATCATCAAAGCGAAGAGATTTTAATATTTCCCAGTTGATACTTTGCAAGATTTCATTAAATGTGGTTGGGCAGAAATGGGATAAATCTATAGTTGGCTTATACTGGTGATTATTTAGCGATGATGTAGTTTTGCATATTATGAAGGCAGGTAAGTGGTCGCTAATACTATTTGGTAATGTAACCCGTAAAAGGGGAGAAAAAGCACCACAAGAGCACCAAAATGCCAACACCAATATATCCAAACTGTAGCACTCCAGAGGCAGGACCGGACATGGAAATGTTTAGCAAAAACTTTAATAACAGAATAAAAGAATTAACGCTTAACTGGCTCATCTAGTTTTTCATCTTAGAAAAGTGAGACGACTTCAGCACTAATAGCCATTAGATTCCCCCCACCAAGCATTTAAATACATTTCAGTTAATTAATTAATTACAAATGAATAATTCCACCTGATATCATTCTATTTCCAACCATAGAACAAACTAAATTATACAAATTATACTAAAAGTGCATATACATTAAATTGCATCATACTATAAAAATCCTTCCAAAATAGCTTAAATAAATTAAATAATGGTGAAAACACCAAACAAAAAAAATGTTGCTTTATCCAGTGGGGTAACAATCAGAAAAAGATTCTACTACCCCCTAGTGACCTAAAATCTAAAGCACAATCAAATTAGCAAACAAACACGAGAGTCCATAGTATTTTGATCATAAAACACCTGAATAATATTACAAAGTATTGAAACATTTAAAATATACTCTATGTAAGAAATATTATCCCATATCCTAATCAAATAATAAACACTCTCATAGTGGGAGTTTTTATACTATAAAAACTATATATTAAAGGAAGAAATACATGAAAAAATGTTTGTATGTGAAAACATACACGTGTCAATTATTCAATATATACTTTGTTGAAACCAACCCTGAATAAACTAAAAGCCATCTACAACCTTGCTACTCTTAATTTTAAAATAGGGACTATTGAAATAATATTATTTAAACCTGGATGCTCATTGGCTTGTAAAAATATTTGCCATTAAGTTTCACTGTATTCGATTTCCTCTTCCCATAAGCCACCTCTGATGTTCCAGGGCACCGTTTCTAACACAAAAAAATTAAATTTTGCATCAGGGCAAACTAAAGTGCGTTTGTGTAAGGCATTCCTGGGGTTTGAGACTGATATACTATAATAATGCTCATATATTCTTTTTCTACTACTTTTTTCAGTCTTACCCACATAGTATGCCTCACAGTTTACACAAATAGCTAAATATATTAAACCTTTTGTTTCACAATTACAATATTCATTGGCTATTATTAATTTATCCCTGCTAGAAAGATATATAGAGCTTCCATTCAGAATAAACATACACTGTTTTACATTTCCCACACTTATACGTTACTACTTTCCTAGTATTCCCTTTATTATTGTCCCTGTTTTTTTCTCAAGAATATCCTTAATACACTTGTTATTCTTAAATGTAAAATATATATTACCTACAAACAGGTTTTCAACATCTGAGAAACTTTTAAATAGGTCCCAATACTTATTAATCATCTTGGTGGCAATATGTGTCCTGATGAAAGTAATAAAAGCACCCTTGTATTCTTGTTGGCCCTCATTCAACTCCCCTATCTTCTCTTTTCTAAAAATAGTAACATCCTTCCTTCCTAATAGTGGAAAATATTTTTCACCCCTGTTTCTCTTCACTTCCTGAATGACCTCCTCTGAAAGAGTTAATGGGTATTTTCTTTCTAAAAACATTCTTTTGACAATTTCACATTATTTTTCCAAAATAATTTTCTTCTGAGGTCGTCCTGAAGGTCCTAATAAATCGCCCTTTCACTATCATTCTTTTTTGTTTATAAGGCTGTACACTAATGAAGTACAGGTAGGAAATGGAAAAGTATTCTTTCAAAAGGTGGTAGATTTAAAACTATTATTTTCTTCAACTTTATGTATGGCTACATCCAAATAATCCCATTATTCTCAGTATTGTAAGTAAATTTAAAAAAACGTGTAGTTTGACTAATATATTCTATAAATTCCTTAAACTTTGTTCATCACCATTCCAAAATATAATCATATCGTCCAAAAAGCATTTGTATAAGGTCCAGTATTGAGCGTAAACAGAATTAACAATGTATGTCTTCTCCCAGAGAAATAAAATAATATTGGCATAGCTGGGAGCACAACATCCACCATAGTTATGCCACTAATTTGTTTATAAAACTTCCCTTCGAAAGCAATAAAATTATTTTTTAAAATATTTTCCATTAAAATTAAAATTACTCTAAATTCATTTGAAGTGAAAATTCCCTTTTCAGCAATAGCCTGCTCGAACCACTCAAGACCCAATTTATGAGGAATACTAGAAAATAAATCAGTAATATCGATAGTAACAAAAAACATATCCTTACTAAATAGTCATTCAGTTCCTTGAGGAATTCCCATGAGTCTTTCAGAAAACCTGTATTCTGTAAATTCATTTCTTTTAATTTTTGATCAACATATATAGTAAGGGAATGAGTTTTCGATCCACCTGCTTCTACAGTAGGTCTCATTGATGGATCAATGGTATCCTTATGAGTCTTGGGGAATCCTCAAAATAGATTGAATCTCAGGTTTAGCAGTTTTCAAATAGTTATATTCCTCAGGAAAAATCGAGCCTTCCAACAATAAATCGTACAGTACACAATCAATCTTACTGTGAGCAATATTTATTTCATTTCTAGACACCTGTTCATATCTACCAGTGTTGTTTAAAATGTCCATCATTTTTCCTATATACAAAATATTGTCTATAATTTCACTCCCTCCCCCTTTATCGGGTTTAATTCGTCTTATATTATTATTACTAATTTCATAAAGTAATAACCTTTCATCCTTTGTTAAATTAAACCTGTATTTATTAGGTTTAAAATTCTTTCTCAGTTCCCTTTCTACTAAAACTTCAACATTTTTAATTGGGGATATATAGGAGGGTTGTATGTACTTTTTCTTAAAATTGGGTCCTTTACTGGAAAGTAAATACTCCAAATTCTTCTTTCTAGTAAACAGTTTTAAATCCAGTATTAATTTATTAGCAATTTTTTTGCTTGGCACATATTTAAAACCTTTCATAAAAAGACTAAAATCTGTTGAATTTAAAACAGTATTACTATAATTAAAAATTTGATAATTATTAAGTAAATATACCCCTTTAGACATTTCTTTTATCTCCTCTTCTGGGGTACTAATTGTTCCTACTTTGCATTCAATTAATTCATCCCTCTGTTATAATTCAATGAATACTGGTTCAAGGACTGATATCTTATCCTCTCGGAACATCTTAAAGGGGGGGGGGTATTCTAAAGGGTCATCAAATCTCAAGTTATTGTCCCTCCTATGCACAAAACCACTACTGCTATTAGAATGAGGCAGATTTCCTCCATCTTGCCTAGCTTGTGCTCCCCCTTCACTGTTCCAAAACCGCTTACCATACAGGTATTTAGGTTTGGGGTAACTTCTCCCCTCCTTGTATTTTTCCTCATCCCTTGCATATTTTTTACCTTTCGTCCTTACCATATAATTAACCTTTGCATATATTCTATTTTTAATATCCATATGTTTCCTTTTTCCTCATCTATAGTGTGCATAAGGTCACTAGTGATAGATTTATTAACCTCCTCAATATGTTCAGAAATGCCATCCATTTCTTTTTAGTTATTCTTAATAATTGCCTTCATAATACAAAACCCACATTGGTCAAAAATATTAAGCAATTCTACATGAAAGACAGATCCATCAATAACATTGTTCGAGTACTTATGTACCCTTAGTCCTTCTGGGACCATTTTAGCTTGCAAACATTTGTTACGGTACCAATTATCAGTCTGTAGCGACTTAAAGAATAAATTGTAAATCGTACAAGTCATTTAAGTTGTCATCTATAGGTCTTGCTCCTTCCTTGATGTAAGAATCACAAGAACTGTCCGTTAGCCCATCAAGAGATGAGCAAAATGTCCTCTGAGTCTGTTCTAAAATGTCATTTGTTGGCTTCATGTCCAAAGAATGCTGAACATGTTCAATAAAGGCTTCCGGTTCCCTTGTAACCCTTTGAGCGAGTGCTTCCTGGTTGCCAGGCAACCGCAAAGAGCTAGAACCAGGTGAAGTGTTTGATTGGTTGCAGGTTAAAAGTTTAACCAGATGAGTCCGCTCCCCAGATAAGTTACTGATGTTGCTTTGCATATCAGTGATCACAGAACTCAAGTTGGAAAGTTCATATGAAGAGTTGCGGTCTGCCACCAGGTTCTCCATAGTAACTCCAAACAAATAAACCAAAAAAGAAGGGAAAAAGCACCACAAGAGCATCAAAATGCCAACACCAATATATCCAAACTCTAGCACTGCAGAGGCAAGACTGGACACGAAAATGTTTAGCAAAAACTTTAACAACAGAATAAAATGGTAAATGCTTAACTGGCTCACCGCATTTTTCGTCTCAGAAAACTGAGACGTCTTCAGCACTAATAGCCATTAGATACCCCAAGCATTTAAATATATTTCAGTTAATTACAAATGAATAATTCCACTTGATATCATTCTATTTCCATATGATATTTTTATGTACTTTCCAACTTGAGTTCTGTGATCATTGATATGCAAAACAACAACAGTAACTTATCTGAGGAGCTGACTCAGCTGGTTAAACTTTTAACCTGCAACCGATCGGAGAGTTCACTTGGTTCTAGCTCTTTGCAGTTGCCTGGCAACCAGGAAGCACTCGCTCAAAGGGTTACGAGGGAACCGGAAGCCCTTACTGAGCATGTTCAGCGTTTTTCGGACATGGAGACAACAGATTCATTTTTGGAACAGACTCCTAGAATATTTCGCTCGCCTGTTGATGGGTTAGCGGATGCTTCTTGTGATTCTTACATCAAGGAAGGAGCAATACCTAAAGCTAAATGGCAGCCAAGATCAAAAGGTGACTTTATTAATCAGCATTCTGTTATTGCAGATGTTACTGTTCCTCTTCGTGGTAATAAATGTAATGGTAATAGTGGGGGTCATAATGACCACGATTTGTCTAAGTGGTTGCGAGATGACCAGTTTTCTTTTAAACATTATGAAAAAGAGATTAATGGAGGAAAGACTTACTAGGGCAATTTAAATGACTTGTACGATTTAATGTTTAAGTATAAGTTGCTACAAATTGATAATTGGTACCTTAACGAATGTTTGCAAGCTAAAATGGTCCCTAAAGGACTAAGGGTACTTAAGTACCCCCAACAATGGCATTGAAGGATCTGAACTTCATGTAAAATTGCTTAATATTTTTGACCAATGTGGGTTTAGTATTATGAAAGTGATTAAGAATAACAAAAAAGAAACGGATGGTATTTCTGAAAGATTAATTATATGTTAAGGAGGAAAAGTAAAGAATATGCAAGGGATGAGGAAGAATTCAAGAAGGAGAAAAGTTATGCCAAACCTAAACAACTGTATGGTAAGTGGTTTTGGAGCAGTGAAGGGGAGCACAAGCTAGGCAAGATGAAGGACATTTTCCTCATTCTAATAGTAGTGGTGGTTTTGTGAATAGGAGGGACAATAAATTGAGATTTGATGACCCTTTGGAATACCCCCCTGATGTTCATCGTGCATACAGCTGCAGTCATAACAGATGGGTTATCCTGCCGTCAGGCAGGTCCTCGGTCGGCCGAATTCCAAAGTCTAGGTCCGGCATCGGTTGTCGTCGCTTCTTCCCTGACGTCAGTGCGGCAGGGGTACAAAAGAGGCAGCCGACGCCATTTTCTTCAGTCTTTCTTGCCGCACGGTGCCCGAAGCAGAAGCAGTTCGCAAGTGCCGGTCCCAGCTCCTGAGATTTACGAAAGTATTTCAGCCGAAGTCTTCTTGAAAGCTAAGTACCCCGTTGTGGAAACTTTTCTTGCTTAGGCCCAGACCACGACGTCTCGGCCTGCCGTTTTTGTGCTAGATTCAACAAACGCACTATTAATAAACGCACAAACGCACTATTAAGCGTCGGGCGGAGTTCGCCCTTCACTTTTTCGGCAAAAAAATTTAATTATATTATATTATGTCGTCGGATACTCCGACTCCAGTTTTGAGCAAAAAACGCAAGGATAAGGACCGACATACGAGGTCCGCACCACCTACTGAAACCACGCTAAGGCCGACTACCGGTTCTCCGGTACTCAGCGAAGCGCCGACACTGCCCCTGAGTACCAATGACAATGCCTTACTGGTGTCTTCAGTACCCGAGGTCGCAGGCTCCTCGGCCCCCATTCCTACTACAGAAACCGACGCCACTTCTGGCGGGGAAACTCAGAATTTAGACAGGCCTGCCATTTCTCAAGGGGTCTTCAGGCCTTCCTCCTTCTCTATTAAAGCCTTCACTAAATCTAAAACAACCATGAAAACCAAAAAACAGGTTCCTCAGACCCCCTCTCAAGGCACCATGCCTAAAAAAACAGATGCTTAAAATGGCTGAGGATTTGATTACTCTTATCAGGGGTTCTCAACCCCCCTCTGACAAAAGGCCCAGATTAGAGGAAGACTACCCTTCCTCAGATCAAGCTTCTATTACCTCAGAACTATCTGAGGACCAGGCTTATGTCTGTTCTCCATTCGAAGATTCTGATGCAGAGGAGTCTATTCCCTCGGTCTCCCCCACTGAGGACTTCTCCTTTGGGGAAACCCTGCATACATTGAGGGAACACTTTCACTGTTAAGGCCAAGATTACTCAGATTCCAAGAAAAGGCTCAGGGAATTTCTTCTGCTCCCCCAGCATAGGCCTCTGGCTATCCCACCTGTTTTAGATATATTGGATGATGTGTACTCAGAAGCCAGCCTTAATCCTGATTCTTTGCCTCCAGCTCCTGTTAAACCAGACAGGTATTACCGGGTTTCTGATTCTCACCAGTTCCTATATAAAAGCCATACTGCTGACCCAGAAACTATTTCACAGGGTCCCAAGGGAATTAAGGCCTCTACCGCTAAAAACCCATTACCTTCAGAGAGAGATTGCAGAGCTTTAGAAAGGTGGGGGAAAAAGGTGTACACCTCGGCCACTTTAACCATGAGGGCATTAAACTGTCAGTTCCATATGTTAAAGTATCAACAGTTTTTGATATCTCAGCTGAAAAGCAAGATGACACAACCAGAACAACCAGATTTAAAAGAGTTGCAGGATTTGTTGCAATGTGCAGAGCAAGTGGGTAAACATACCTTGCAGTGTGGTTTTGATGCTTTAGAGGCCTCTTGTAGAGCTGTTGTTACGGGGTCTGTTATACGTAGGCATGCCTGGCTCAAAGAGCAATACTTACCAGATCATGTCAAAGCTAAATTATTAGATGCACCTCTTCAAAAAGATGTATTGTTTGGTGTTAAAGCTGAGGAGGCGCTAAAGAAAATGGAGGAAAAAGCGAAATCAATGCAAACAGTGAAAGATTTCCTGCAGGTACAGCCTCCACGTTTCAGCAGAAACTGGCCTTCAAAAAATTGGTCCTTTCCAGCCACGGACAGATACAGGCATCCAAGGGGTAGAGGGCAACCTCAAGGATCATTCAGAGCCAGACAGTGGCAAGCACCAACCCCAAGAGGTGGAGAAGACAGATCACAGTCTTTTAGAAAACAGACACAATGACTTCCCCCTACACCTGCCAAGCAAAGCTTTAATGGCAGCACCTTTGGGCGGAAAACTGACATTATTCTCAAAAAATTGGCATATTGTTACAAGACCCTTCCAAAAATGAGAGGCATGCCAAACCTGCCACAAAATCAAAGGGCAGAGGCACAAAAACAAATTTCAGCTCTCATGGACATGAAAGCAATTCAAGAGGTACCTGCAAAAGAACAAGGTCAAGGGTTTTATTCCAGACTATTCCTGGTACCAAGGAAAGACAAAGATTGTTGACCTATCTTAGACCTATCCATCCTAAACACATACCTACAGGTGCCAAAATTCAAGATGCTCACATTACAGCAGCTTCTTCCCATGCTGGGCAAGGAGTCTTGGCTGGTAACATTGGACCTCAAGGAGGCATACATGCATGTCCCTATCAGACAAGATTGCAGAAGATACCTCAGATTTCTTGTAGGTTCAACCCATTACCAATTCTCTGCATTGCCCTTTGGCTTATCTACTGCGCCCAGAGTGTTTACGAAATGCCTGGCATCAGTAATCGCCTTCTGCAGACTACAAGAGATACAAATCTACCCATATCTGGACGACTGCCTGATCCAAGCGGACAGCAAGGACATACTACTGCAGCACCTGGTGTTTGTAATAAAACTATTGAACTTCCTGGGATACACAGTCAACAAAAAGAAATCAAAACTAATACCCTCTCAACAAATAATTTTCCTGGGTGCCAGCTTGGATACAACCACCCAGATGGCCTACCTCACGCCAGACAAGCAAGGGCAACTGTCTCAATACTTCAGAAAAATGGCAACTTACACCAGGCTAACTGCAAGGAAAATCCTGCAGGCTCTGGGATTCATGGCATCTTGCATCCTACTAATCCCATGTGCAAAACTGCATATGAGGAAACTTCATTGGTACCTAAAAAACTTATGGTCTCAACACAGCCACAGCTTGGAAGCAGTTATACCACTCATTCCATGCCTACAAAAGGAATTTATTTGGTGGGCTCAAGCTTGCCAAAGAAACACAGGTCTTCCTTTCTGTGTACCTCAAGCAACTTAAATCATCACAACAGACGCCTCAGACTATGCCTGGGGAGCACACATGACAGATCAGTGCATTCAGGGAAAATGGACCCGAAAAGAGAAGCACCTTCACATCAACCAAAAGGAAATGCTAGCCGTGCAAAAGGCTATTATGACCTTCAAAGACCTACTGCATCCAGGCCAGCTATTGATAAGGACAGACAACACCACAGTGATGTGGTACATAAACAAACAGGGGGGAACTCATTCATACCCCCTGTGCAGGCAAGCCATGACCCTATGGAACACAGCACTAGAATTGCAAATTCAACTACAGGCGCAATTCCTGCCAGGGAAGGAAAACACACTGGCAGACAACCTAAGCAGAAATATGACAGATCCACATGAATGGAAGTTGCATCCTCAAGTTTTCACAAAGATAACTCAGGCATGGGGACAGCCAGACATAGATCTCTTTGCTACCCGCAGAAATTGCCAGTTGAAAAAATTTTGTTCAAGGACCTATCATCCACAGGCCTGGAAAGTGGACGCACTTTCCTTCATTTGGGCAACATTGACAGTCTATGCCTTCCCGCCTCTTCCTCTGCTGCCCAAAGTTCTATTAAAAGCCAGAGCAGAGAGGCCAAAAATGATTCTCATTGCTCCAGACTGGCCAAGACAACACTGGTATCCGCTCCTGAAGAGCCTGACACATTCCCCACCATGGATCCTGCCTCTAGTCCCTCTTCTGTTGTCCCAGCACAACTACAAAACTCTTCACAGCCATCTCAAAACTCTAAATCTAGCTGCATGGAGAATTCCTTGATTTCCCAACAGTTTCTCCTCTCCAAGGAGGTGCAGGATGTCATCTTGGAGGCCAGAAGACCTTCTACTAGAAAAGCCTACTCCGCAAAATGGAAACGATTTTGTGCCTGGAATCTAGAAAAGGGACAGAATCCTTGGGTAATAAATATACCTCAAATTTTACAGTACCTAGCCGAGATGTTATTTCCTTCTCCTCCATCAAGATCCACGCGTCAGCCATTTCTGCACAACACAACAAAGATCCTCCTTTATTCTCTCATCCTCTCTTAAGGCAGTTCCTCAGAGGGGCAAAGAATATAAAACCCCCAAGGAAACCACCAGTCCCTGCTTGGGACCTCAACTTCATATTGGAAAAGCTGACCCTTCCTCCCTTCGAGCCAGCTTCTTCATCAGAGTTGCAGTACTTGTAATGGAAAACAGCTTTTCTTCTGGCTATCACCTCAGCTCTCAGGGTTTCGGAGCTACAGGCCCTCATGGCTGTGCAACCATTCATCATTTTCCATCAGGACAGAGTTTCCTTACGAACCAACCCTACCTTTATGCCAAAGGTAGTATCCAGTGTAGCTTTGAATCAGACTATCCACTTTACCTACCTTTTATCCTAATCCACAAAACAAAGGGGAAAGACTACTACATTCCTTGGACATTCACAGACAACTTCGTTACTACTTGGACAGGACAAAGCCATTCAGGAAATCTGAGCAACTCTTTGTGTCCTATGCTGCAGGTGCTCAAGGAAAGGCTATTTCCAAACAGACAATTTCAAAATGGATAGCCCACTGCATACGCTTTTGTTACTCATTTCATGGAAAAACTGTACCTGCATGCATCAGATCCCACTCCACCAGAGCCACAGCTACCTCTGCAGCCTTCCTCAGGGGGGTCCCTACCAAGGACATTTTGGAAGCAGCCACCTGGAGTTCAGTGCACAATTTCTCCAAGCACTATCACCTCCTACTATACTCAAAATCTAGAGCGGGCTTTGCCACAGCAGTCCTGCAGGGCATCCTATCCCCTCCTAGTTCCACTTAGTGCCTACCACCCTTACTTAGCTTTGGGATTCTACCCATCTGTTATGACTGCAGCTGTATGCACGATGAACATAGTACAGTTTTGTACCTACCATAAATGTAGATGTTCGAGTGCTCATACAGCTGCAGTCCAGGTTGCCCTCCCTCCATCCCCTCTTAGGACAGGCCTTATGACAAACACTTTTCATACAACCTTTTTGGGGTATTCTTTTATGGTGTATTTGCTTGCAACTACTGTTTTTGATTTTTCAACATTGCATCTTTGCATAACATTATGTTTGCCTTCCTTCTGGAGGCACCTGACATCTGGGGCAAGAAAGACTGAAGAAAATGGCGTCTGCTGCCTCTTTTGTACCCCTGCCGCACTGACGTCAGGGAAGAAGCGACAACAACCAACGCCGGACCTAGACTTTGGCATTCAGTCGACCGAGGACCCGCCTGACGGCAGGATAACCCATCTGTTATGACTGCAGCTGTATGAGCACTCAAACATCTACATTTATGGTAGGTACAAAACTGTACTTTAAGACATTCCGAGAGGATAAGAAATCAGTCCTTGAACCAGTGTTCATTGAATTACAATAGAGGGAAGAATTAATTGAATGCAAAGTAGGAACAATTAATTGAATGCAAAGTAGGAACAATTAGTACCCCAGAAGAGGTGATAAAATAAATATCTAAAGGATTATATTTATTTAATAATTATCGGATTTTTAATTATAGTAATAGTGTTTTAAATTCAACATATTTTAGTCTTTTTATGAAAGGTTTTAAATATGTGCCAAGCAGAAAAAATGTTAATAAATTAATATTGGATTTAAAATGGTTTACTAAAAAGAAAAAGTTGGAATATTTACTTTCCAGTAATAGCATTATTCCATTAAGGGACCCAATTTTAAGAAAAAGTGCGTACAACCCTCCTATACATCCCCATTAAAAATCTTGAGGTTTTAGTAGAAAGGGAATTGAGAAAGAATTTCAAACCTAATAAATACAGATTTAATTTAACAAAGGATGAAAGGTTATTACCTTATAAAATTAATAATAATAATAATATAAGAGTAATGAAACCCGATAAAGGGGAGAGATTGTAATTATGGACAATATTTTGTATATGAGAAAAATGATGGAAATTTTAAATGACTCTAGTGGATATGAACAGGTATTTAGAAATGAAATAAATATTGCTTATAGTAAGATTGAGTGTGTACTGTAAGATTTATTGTTGGAAGGCTTGATTAGTCCTGAGGAATATAACTTTTTGAAAACTGCTAAACCTGTGATTCCATCTATTGTTGGGATTCCCAAGACTCATAAGGATACTATTGATCCACCAATGAGACCTACTGTAGCAGCAGGTGGATTGAAAACTCATTCCCTAGCTGTGTATATTGATCAAAAATTTTTAAAAAATGAATTTACTGAATACAGGTTTTCTGAAAGACTCATGGGACTTCCTTAAGGAAGTGAATGACAGTTTATTTAGTAAGGATATTTTTTTTGTTACTATCGCTATTATTGATTCATTTTCTAGTATTCCTCATAAATTGAGTCTTGAGTGGTTCAAAGAGGCTATTGCTGAAAAGGGACCTTTCATTTCAAGTGAATTTAGAGTGATTTTAATTTTAATGGAAATGATTTTAGAGAATAATTTTATTGCTTTCGAAGGGGAGTTTTATAAACAAATTAGTGGCATAGCTATGGGGACAATTTGTGCTCCCAGCCATGCCAATATTATTTTATTTCTCTGGGAGAAGAAATACATTGTTAATTCTGTCTATGCTCAATATTGGACCTTATACAAATGCTTTTTAGATGATATGATTATATTTCGGAATGGTGGTGAACAGAAGTTTAAGGAATTTATAGAATATATTAGTCAAACTACACAATTTCAACACGTGTCAACATGTTTAATTAAATGTTTATTTGCATTCATGAATTTCTTGCATGAGATCAAGAAATTCTGGAGGAAATAAGAAATGTCATCCAGTGTTTAGAGCAGACTGCAAGGTAGAGTTTGACAATTTTACAGAGTGTTCACCAGGCTTCAAGATTTGATCCAAGTAAATGCCAGAAAGCACGAGAACATTTTGGTAGTGTGAGAACACACCTTGCAACATTGAAGACAAAATTCCCATTGAATATATATATATATATATATATATATATATATATATATATATATCTATATATAATGTATATATATATACATATATATATATATACATATATATATATATATATATATATATATATATATTTTTTTTGTTTACTTGTAATATTAAGACTTATGGGATTAATTATTTGGATACAACCATACATGAAGTTGAAGAAAAGAATAGTTTTAAATGTACCATTTTCCGAAAGAATACTTTTTCTAATTCCTATCTGTACTTCACTAGTGTACATCCTTATAAACAAAAAAGAAGTATAGTGAAAGGACAATTTATTAGGGCCTCCAGGATGACCTCAGAAGAAAATGATTTTGGAAAAGAATGTAAAACTGTCAAAAGAATGTTTTTAGAAGGAAAATACAAATTAACTCTTTTAGAGGAGGTCATTCAGGAAGTGAAGAAAAACAGGCTTGATAAATATTTCCAATATTAGGAAGGAACGATGTTACTATTCTTAGAAAAGAGAAGAGAGGGGAGTGAGGATTAACGAGAATAGAAAGGTGCTTTTATTACTATCATCAGGACACATATTGCCACCAAGATTATTAATAAGTATTGGGACCTATTTAAAATTTTCTCAGATGTCAAAACCTGTTTGTAGGGAATATACATTTTATATTTAAGAAGAACAAGTGTATTAAGGATATTTTTGAGAAAAAAGAGAGGGACAATAATAAAGGGAATACTAGGAAAGTAGGAACGTATACGTGTGGGAAATGTAAACAGTGTATGTTTATTCTGAATGGAAGTTCTATATGTCTTCCTAGTAGGGATAAATTAATATTGGCCAATGAATGTTGTAATTGTGAATCAAAAGGCTTAATACATTTAGTTATTTGTGAAACGTGTGAGGTATTCTATGTGGGTAAGACTGAAAGAAGTCTTAGAAAGAGAATATATGAGCATTATTATAGTATATCAGTCTCAAACCCCAGGAATGCCTTACACAAACGCACTTTAGTTTGCCGTGATGCAAGATTTAGATATTTTTGTGTTAGAAACAGTGCCTTGGAAAATCAGAGGTGGCTTATGGGAAGAGAACATCAAATGTAGATAAACTTATTGGGAAGTATTTTTACAAGTCAATGAGCATCCAGGTTTAAATGATAATATTTCAATAGCCCCTCTTTTAAAATTAAGAGCAGCAAGGTTGTAGATGTTTTTTAGTTTTATCAGGGTTGGCTTCAACAAAGTATATATTGATTAGTAGGCACTTGTGTATGTTTTCACATGCAAACAGTTTTTCACATATTTCTTCCCTTAATATATAGTTGTAAATACTTTTTTATAGTATAAAACCCCCCACTATCAGAGTATTTATTATTTGATTATGATGTGGGATAATGTTTCTTACATAGAGTATGTTTTAAAAGTTTCAGCACTTGTAGGTGTTTTATGATCGAAATACTATGGACTCTAGTGTTTGTTTGCTAATTTGATTGTGCTTTAGGTTTTCAGTCAGTAGAGAATGTAGAATGTTTTTCTGATTTTTGATTTTTTTCTCCCATTGGATACAGCAAGATTTTTTTGTTTGGTATTTTTGCCATTATTTAAGCTATTTTGGAAGGATTTTTATAGTAGGATGCAATTTAATGTATATATGCTTTTAGTATCATTTGTATTATTTAGTTCGTTCTAGGGTTGGAAATAGAATGATATCAGGTGGAAGTATTCATTTGTAATTAATTAATGAACTGAAATGTATTTAAATGCTTGGGGGGATCTAATGGCTAATAGTGCTGAAGAAGCTTCCGTTTTCTGAGACAAAAAACACGGTGAGCCAGTTGAGTGTTAATTGCGTTATTGTGTTATTACAGTTTTTGCTAAACATTTCTATGTCTGGTCCTGCCTCTGGAGTGCTGCAGTTTGGATATACTATTTGGTACTGTGCCTGAAGAGATTCTATTGGGCTCAGAGACCATGATCCAATCAAGGACTGAGCCTTTGTTGTAGTTATTGCTGGGTCTGGTAATGTTAGTTATTAGCTGGGTGTAGATGTGTAGGTTAATATTGATAGAAGGATGCTGTTGGGAGATAATCTAACCAGTTAATTTTAATGTCCCCTAGGATGATTGTTTCATTTTTAAATGTTATTAGCTGTCCAGGTGTGGTTATCTGCTAATGTAGGAATGTTATTGTCAGGGGGAATATGTAGGACTACAATACAAAGGCTTTTGCAGTTATTGATTTTTACAAAGGCTACAATATTTCTGCTGTAGAGAACTGTGGGATACGCTTTGTGTATGTAAATATGGTGAAGCTATTTGGGTATATCAAGGCGACACCTTCACCTTTTTTTCTGTAATCTGTCTAATCTAAGGCAAGCTTAGCCAGGGGATAGGAATTCAGCATCTTTAATATATGGTTTAAGCTAAATCTCTGTTGTGGGAGTGAAATCAGGTTTGTTTTGAGCTATCCAGTAATGTAGGTGTAGGATTTTGTTTCTTATGCTTTGAAGGTTAAGGGTTGTGAAGTTTAGGGGGTTATAGGAGTTAGGGGAATAATAAGTGGAAGGGGTGGAACCTGGGTTTGGATGTATATCTCTGCACTGAGTTAAGGTGTTATAAGTAGGGAGAGTTATAGTTTCCTGTTTTTTCTTAGTGTTGTATTGACAATCTAGAGCAAAATCTGCATTGTTTTTGTTTTGGAGGGGAAATATTTTTATTTTAATTTGTAGAAGTAGGTGTATAATTGCATGTAGACTAGAAGCTATTTCAGGAATAAATGGAGAGAGTATGTGTCATTGTGGTTGTTGCAGAAGTAGATTTATGAGATATGTAAATTGTGTGATGTGATGTTGGTTGTAATAGAAGATGCAAGGATAGAGAGAATGTCAGGAGAATGCCATTGGAGATGAGAGACATTGCAGTGAGAGAGAACGTATAAGATAAAGTTGTAGTGTTTAGGTAAAAATAGTATTGTAGAAAGAATGTATTTAGAATGAGGAGAGTGTTTCTGGGTGGAATAGGAGTGGTAAGTTAGTAGATAAATGAGGCTGGGGTAGCAAGAAGTAAGTTATGTGGCTGTATTCCAAATGGAAATGTAATAGGACAGACGTAGAGGATGGGAAGCGTGTAAAGAGGCTGATTGGATGATTTGAAAAGGATGGGAGGAGTCTGGTTGTCTCAGTGTAATTGTACTTGTGCAGATGTTTTGAGAAGCTTGATGGTTCGAGGGTTGAGATTGTTTAGAGTGAATGGAGTGGGAGGGGTATGCCTCGGTATAAGTGTAATTGATGTGAGGGTGGGTGGAAATAGGGTAGTAGAGCAGAGTGAGACCGAGTGTAACAAAGGCCAATGGAGAGGGGCTACACTGGTTTTCTGGGGATCACAAGCAGAAGCAGTCTAAAAAAATATGCTAGAAACAGAAGCAGGAAGATCGAGAAAGGATATAGAGTCTGAAAGTGTATTTCTAAGGGAAAGGAGTATCTAAACAAGAATACAGTTGGTAGTGGAAGGAATACAATTTGGTGGAATGAAAGTTAAGCTGTAGGTAGAGTAAGAAGAAAAATGGACAAGGACAAAGCAGCAAAAAACAACTACCGGCAATGTGTAGGTTTAGTGTGGGGGAGCACCTAAGTGGGGATGGCAGAGTAGAAGAATGTCATGGTGATGTGCAGGCAGCTGCAAGGTTTTGCAAAGCAGTAATATGGTGAATTAATATAACGTACTTTATTTACAGGTTATAGATAAATAAACCGCTGTGACTACTGTTGTTCACATAGGAGTTCCAGCTGTGTAGAGGGTAAGTGTAGGTCTGTGGGGTTGACTATGTAGCACAGATAACCTAAAAAGAGGAGGGAGAACAGTGATTAAAGTAAGGGAAAAGAAAAAAGAAAGAGAACAGTGATTACAATAAGGAAGAAAACATGTATGTAACCACATTAGAGATTCTGAAAGGTACAGGATGAGAGGAGCAGCTGGATTGAGTGCTTGAGTGTAGGGGGAAGGGGTAGAGTTTCTTTGTGGGTGAATGAATGAATGTGGTATTCTGTAACATACTGAGAGTGAAAGACAGCTACTGTTAGAAGGCAAGGGAGGCTACTGGTTGAGTGAGTAGTATATGTGGAAGATGGGTTAGTCTAGGGAGTTAGAAGTTATAGGTAAAGAGGGTTACAAAAGCAGAAGTGAAATAAATGGAAAAGGTAACACCGTGTTAAAACATCAGTTAAATAGCATCTATATGCAGTCGCTCAATAATACAAAGCATTAACATCTGGTAAATAGCATCTGTGTGCAGTCGCACAACAATAAACAGCATAAATCAAGTAAACATCAGATGAATTAGCTCTTGTATGCAGTCTCATCAAAATGTATGGTACAATACTATTGAATATACACTTTTAAGTATAGGCAGATAAAGAAATGACTGTATGGCAGCACTAAGCAGACTATGTAATGGTGCACAGTAGTGAGGTAGCTATCACCTAAGACAAAAACAGCATATATAGCAGCCAATTTACACCTTGGTAAGTTACTTAGGGGTCTGGTTATTGGAAGAGAAAAATGAAGGTTCAGTTGCCTCGAGGGTAATCATATGAGGCCACAGTGTCTTATAATACGAGGGAGTCCCTTGCTATACATCTCAAAGTACAGCAGGCATTGCACTAAATCCATTAAGAACATCATACTGTGTATCTGTTAGTGAACAGTAGTCCTCTATAAACCAGTTTTTCAAAGATTTTGATTAGTGAACATAAGTTAGCAGTATGTTTAAATTCCTCAGAGCATTATGCAGAAGATAGTTTGTGTCATGATGTAATTTCTACTTGAATGAAGGGAGCTGAAACAGAGCCTGAAGAAAGAGTTAAATAGAAGATGTATGATAAAGGTTTATGTATAAGTTGGGCTGACAATTGTAGGAGAGTATGGTCAGTTTTACTAAATTTGGCACCAGTTATTTTGTGAAGCCATTATCCAAGTTTTCTGTTTTTAGTTTTTTACGAGATATTTTATTTTACAGTGTAAGGTTTTGCTTATGTATAATAGGGTTTATTATGTGGTGAGTTCACTGTGGCACAGGGTAGTTAGTTGGGGTGTTTCCAAGTAGTGATTGCTTATTTTTATTCTGCATTGAAAAGAGGTTGTAGGGCTGAAAAAACTGTTTGCTGTTTTGTTAGTGCTACAGTTGATTACATTTTGAATTGATTCTTTTAGAACAGCCCAAGAGTCATAGCTAAGGCAGGGTGTTGTTTTCTTAAATACATAGCATTAGCTGAGTTGGTTGCAGCCCTGCATTATTTTTAATTATTTAAATCTGGTGACTGGGGTAGACATTGATACACCTGGACTGAATTCAGGCCAGCCTCACATGCAGTACAATACATTGATTAGGTAAAATTGCACAGACGTTAAATAGGCAGCTGTGCCTAACAAGTAGTAAACCTGGTGCAGATTGTTTGTGACGGTCTAGTTTCCATTCTTTTCTAGCTTGTTTTTATACCTCATTCATTAAGAATTTAATCACTTTTGTGATCCAAGGTTAGTGCTGCATCTTTAAATGTTTAGTATTTTTTAGAATAACATATAGAGGATAGTGGTTATATTTGGATTTGTTTCTCTTTAAAGAGGGAGTTGATATTTTGAAGTAGTGCGTGAAGGTTTGACTTTGCAGTTAACTCATTCACTCACAGAAAAAGCTGCCTGCTTAATTCCACCATAGGAGCAACAGTGCAGCCTGAGCTCATTTTCAGAAAATCCATTTTTAATACCATACAGAAAGCAAATGTTCATAACTCTTTAACTATAAGAGCTAGACTAAAAATGTAAACGCGAAAGTTGTTCAGCAGACACTGACCTTTCCAACAGTATAAATGTTGATAGTGCATATCAAAGTCATTATTAAATATGTGGCAAGGAATGTTGATATTGTGCACATTTTGTACCTTTTTGGGAAAGCAAAGCACGATATCTTGGTCAGTGTACCATGTAGACCCATACAATTTGTATTTAATTTATTAGTATGAATGTCAGCTTTAAAATTATACCTTAACCATTACTATGTGATGCTCCTTTATGGAGATATTCACAGAAATATGTTTAATATATTTCTCATAATTGATAAATAAAGCATAATATCTCATCACCTGTAACAGACAGGGCCTACATATCAGTGTAGAAGTTGTGCATTTCAATGTCAACTTCAAAATGATGCATCATTTGTGTGATCACCATGCTTCCTTCAAAGATATGGGCATAAAGTATTGGAAATGTATAATTTTCATAATCCTACAGGAGTAAACAAACTGTGATATCTGTACATGTGTACAGTGCACAGACACAGCTATTTTACCATGTTGTAAGGAGTAACACTGTCTTCAAAGTGAGGTATTACTTGGCACACTGACATGCTCCCTTGCAAAGTTATTTAGCAAAATATGAAAAAAATCATAATTTCCATAACCTAAGTCCGAAACAAACTTTGATATCTGTACATGTGTACAACAGACAGGGGCAGTTCTTTTACCATGTTGGAACTGTCAATGCCGTCTTCAAAATGAGGTATTACTTAGCACATTCAGATGCTCCCTTGCAAAGTTATTTACCAAAATATGAAAAAAATCATAATTTCCATAACCTAAGTTCGAAACAAACTGATATCTGTATATGTGTACAACATACAGGGACAGTTCTTTTACCATGTTGAAACTATCAATACTGTCTTCAAAATGAGGTATTACTTGGCACATTCAGATTCTCCCTTGCCAAGTTATTTACCAAAATATGAAAAAATCATTATTTCCATAACCCGAGTCCTAACAAAACTGATATCTGTACATGTGTACAACATACAGGGACAGTTGTTTTACCATGCAGTCAGATATGATTGTAAATATGCACATTCTTGGTGTAGCCAACATACTGCTGAATGGGTACATGTAAAGAGAAAAAGCAAGGTAAGGACCGCCACTCCACTAATGAACCCAGGACAGGCATGGGACTTCAGTGACCTTCAAGGCCATCTGATCTGTCCGATAGCTGTGCTGGCTAACCACTCAGACAGCTGATACACGACCTCCTTCAGTGTCAGCAGTCTGCCTTATTTGTGCCTTTTCTCTTTACATGTGTCCATTCAACAATGGACCCAAGGGTTCAGTTGCTGTATTAGTAAGCCCTTCCTGTCATCTAAACTCTACACATGCCTGGCTAAAAAAACAAATATTGCAGGATGGTTACTGACATATTAGATTGTACATGGTAGTACTCACCTGAAACAGTTCTTCTTTCTCAGCATCCTCACCAGCTCCTTACCACAGTTATTTGCCAAACTCAAAAAAATATATTTTACACAACATATTTCATAATAGAGTTTTACTTACTATACTGGTCCTACTTGGTCATGGGTGTTTTCTGTTCTTCTCACAAGCTGCAAGTTACCAATCCTGCATCACTCTCCTCACACCATTGTGGAGGTCAGTCAAGAACAATGCCCTCCTCAGTTAGGTGAATGCCATGCCTTCTGAACAGGTGGACATCTTCCGCGGTGATGCTGTCATGGCAGATTGTAGATCCACCGACCCTGTGCATCAAGCCATGCATGAACCCATTCTGTAAACTTCTGGCCTTGTGAGCTTCCCGTTGACTGTTTTCCATATTTGTCGAGGAATTATATCAGACCACACAAAATGACAACGTGGCCACCAAGACTGCAGGCGTTCAAAAATTGCTTTGATTTGAAACCGTAGCCTTCCAAGTGGTTGACTGATGACATCATTCCCTCCAATGTGCAGCACAAGAATGTCGGGCTCAGAGTAGATGGAACACTTCTTTTCAAACTACTGCAGTACTCCCCTCCAATGCATACCTCTTCCTGCAATCCAGTATACCTTCACACTCAATGGGGGGATGCTCAAGTTGTACCAGTTTTCAGTTTCGGCAGCATGACTGGCAGCCCAGTGAATGTAGGAATGGCCACATACCCACGCTATCACTTGTTGTTCTCCTGGTCATGAAGCCATGTCAGTGTCAGAAGGTGGACAGACCTGCAGAGGAAACAAAATGCAAACAGATTACTACTGATGTTTGACAGATGTATTGGAAGACTACATATATATATGTATATCATATGCATTACCTGGTGAGCCCATCCATATCTTCCATCCTATACATGGGGCAGTATTCTTTGCATTAGGTACATAAGTGGTGATGACTCTGCAGAGGTACTTACCTACTACCCGTGAAAACACTAAATTACACACAATGACTGACAAGGGGGCACAGAAAGGGCACATGTAAAGCTCCACTAATATGCCAAGGACAGGCATGGTGCTCCAGCTGGTGGTTATGTGAAGTGTTCCAAGACTGAACCTGACCTTGTCTTTTTGCATGTGTCCTTTCCCGGAGGGAAACATTGCATCACAGTGGCATATGACACACAACAGCCTGGCCACAACTTCATGTTGTACAGTGTGCACTGCACATCTTACTGCTGTCAGCAGTCTGCTAGACCCTTATGGCCATGGTACTCGCTAAAGCATTCCACACATAGGTTAATCTTGCAGGTCAGGCATCCCCATGATGGTTTAGCACGTTTACCCTTGCTGGCACAGTGTTTGCATCGTGACTTCCACCATTTCACTGGGAAGTGTGAGCCTTGTTCAAATTGGCTCATGGGCTCTGGGACCGTAATCTCTATACATCTTTTCCTTTTCTTGTAGGTGGCCAGGAGGTACATGCCTTGGTTTCTTCTAAACTGTAACTGGCTTAATAACACAGCCAGAATGTGAAAGCTGACGGTGGCTGCTACTCTCACGGAATAAAATGTAAGCATTCAATATGGCCACATGCCATAGGAATCTGAACAAGTACATCCACCATTTTCCTGCCTTTCGCCTTTCTTGCAGTTGGATACTGTATCCTGAGTTGATCCACTCGGTACACCCCATTCATGTATGTGTTGTACATGTTTACAACTGGTGGACATGGCCCTGCAGCTTTTGTTCCATCATGCTGCCTCCTGCGTGTGCTGGAGACTGCCAAGGTTGGGTTACTATTAGTTGACAGCAGAAATACTGGGTTACTATCCTTCCATTCAGTTGCAAGTAGTGGTCCACTCTGCAACTGCTTGTAGAACCCACGAGGTGCTTTATCCAATGGCTTGTCGGCTGAACGTTACATGCCATCCTGACCTATTGGTGCACATGGTTCTGCAGCAGTACAGACCATCTTGCAGCAGTTGCTGTGCCAGAGGGACAGAGGAGAAGAAATTGTCAAAGTAAATGTGATGCTTCTTTCCAATCAGCCCACATGTTAGGTTGATCACAACTCGGTGTGCCAGTCCAACCTCTGTGGTCTGCTCTGCCTTTCCACTGTATATCTGGAATTCATACACATAACCATTATGTGAGTCAGCCAGCACCCATACCTTAATGCCATACCTCTCTGACTTGCCAGGCATAAACTGTCTGAATGTCAGACGTCCACAGAAGCCAACCATGGTTTCATCTACTGCCACCTCACGATGCACATTATACTGTGTCCTACATGCATGAAGTACGGCATCCAGTATTGGCCATACATGATGGAGTTTGTCATGACCCACAGAGCCCTGTGGCAGTCTGAGGTTTTTGTCATTGCAGTGGAAATGCTGCTGAATTTTTTCAAACCTCTCTCGGGTCATGTACTCAGCTATTGGGAAATGACCATACATATGGTGTGTTTCCCAGTACTGCCTGTATTCTGGAACATGTACAATAGACATGTATATTCTGACACAAGAAATGTGCGTATGTCTCCAGGACAAACAGGATTCAACCGCTTGTCAACCTTTCTGCTGCAGCCTGCCTCTGTGCAGCATAGTGGTTAGTTTCATCAGCAATAAGTGAGTACAGTTCCTCTGGGAACATCAAATTGAGGAAGTCCATCTCTGTGCTGAGTCCAGGTTAGTTACTGGGCCGACTGGACACACAAACTCTTCAATACGAACTGGTGTTAGGCGTTTCTCCCACGATATGTTGCTGGTGGGCATGATCACTGTATCTTGTTCATTAGCTTCCCACACTTTGGAACGGAAACTGCGGGGTGGTTCAGAGATGGTACCCTGTGATCACTTTCACTACCCACTGGTTTGTATTCACTTCTGAGTGGAGTACTCGCACACATTCCATGCTGCGGTACAATCAGATCCTTGCTTGACAAGGAGCTACTTCAGCTCAGATCCAGTGGACTCTCTCCATCCGAATCAACCTGCTGTGGACTACGCCTGAACTCATGTATAGTAGGAGGCATATCCATTTCCTTGTCAATACTAGGCCTGGCCTGGGCGATGGAGGACTGAAAAGGTCCTTCAGTCAGGCCATGTTCTTGCCTTAACTCAGATAGAGGCAGTTCATCCTCCATGTCAAAATCTGATCCAAGTTGATGACCACTATTGTGTGTGCCATCATTCCTTAGCTGGGCTAGTGGCACGTCATCCTCACTGTCGTGGTCAGTTTCATCAACAGTGGTGAGGTCTGGGCTGACAGAGCGTAGGGGTTTGTTAGGAATGGCTGGGACAGGGGCATCACCTTTATCAGTGGTACTGGCCTTCTCACGCAGACATGCCTGTGGAATATGATCATCGGCATCATAATCGTCATCCTCACTCTGGTTTGCCTTACAATGTGAATCAAGGTCCAATTCCATTTAAGACCCACTGGTATTATTGTCAGAATCAGTATCCTCTCCCAAGTAAATGTTGGTTGGCTTCTTAGCAGATGGGTTGACTTCTTAGTACTGAGGGGTATGATGTCTTTAAGGGTGAAAGCAAAGATGAAAAACACAATGGTATAGAACATTATAATGTTACTCACCTGCACAGAGGCAGCTGCAAAGCAACAAAAAACAGGCACTGTGTGATGATTGTTTGAGACATTATACAACTTAATTGTATGCAGTTCAGTTACATTAATTCACAAAGATATGAACCACATTACTAAAATGGATATTTGCATCTGTATGTTACTTGTGAAAATACAGATGAACTGAAGGAACAGAAATGTGCTTTCATCAATTAGCTAATATTTGTACATGCGCCAAACAATAATGTTTAAGAAATGTCCAATTAAATACAATTAAAATAACAGAAATTATGTACACATATATATATCCATATACACACACACATGTATATTTTATATATGTATATATATATATATATATATATGTATTTATGGGTTCACTATAGAATCTTGAAATACTGAAATCCAGAATTTCAGTATTTCGAAATTCTATAGCCGAAACCTTTAAATACCAAAACCCCATAACCGCAAAATTTAAAATCGTGAACCTACAGTGCAAATACACCACACACATACACACAATCTTCCCCCACAATCAAACAATCCTACACTACAGACAAGCAGGGGCGCAAGCCCCCCTGCACCCCCATCCCCCACACCCCCCTACTTATATATACTAACTCCGAGATCACACACACACATTTCACAGCCCCTTGCACACACACATCACAGCCAAAACACACACTAACATACACTAAAGCCCCTAACCAACACACTCATACGGACTTACCTACACTTACACCTATGCATTCACACACCGCGACACCAGAAGCTCCGAACTTGGGTATTTTGAATTTCGTGCTTCTGGTGTTTCGGAATTTCAAGGCTTCGGTATTATAATTTCAAAATATTGAAAGTCGGGATTTCATTATTTCGAAATTATAAAGGGAACCCATATATGAGTGTGTGCGTGTACAGGAATAAAAAAATCAGGGATTTCAGAGGGTAGGTAGTTGATGAAGACTGGGGTGGGAGTGGCTTGCAATGACTCCAAGCAGAGAAAAAACACAATCTGGCTTGTGCATTCATCAAAGTGATAACAACTTCTACTTACAGTGACAGCTGCTGAGAGTTTTACTTTAAAAGTGATAATGAGTCAGTGCTATATTGTAGCTGACTTATTGCTAAGGTGATAATGACCTGGCTTTCATTCCTGCAAAGGTATGCATGCTCAGACACAGGTGATAATTGCTGCACATAACCTGCTGAGTAGACATTCATTATATTATCTTGTGCAGCTGTTATGTGACACAGACTCATCATCATTGGTATGGAGAAGACATGAGTAATTCAGCAAAATAGTATAACACTGAGCCCTTCCTCCCACCTAAATTCCACACATTACTGACAAAGCCAAGAAAAATTCCCAAAATATAACATAGCTCCATGCAGGTAGTAGTCAGCAAGTAATAACCTTTATCTCACTCAGACAACTGTTGAGCATAATCAGAATTGCAATAAGCCTTGACAAATTCTCAACCTTATGTGGCTGATCCGTCTATGAATTAATCCAAAAGGTAGTAATTCATGTTCTAACCTAATCACTCCTCTGGTTATAGTAACACATAACTTAAGTTGTCTATATTGCAGAAATAGCATAATCAGAAGATGAAAACTCCAGACTTTTCCAAAATTCATTGAACTGCACAACTATGTAAAATCATTAATATGCAATACCCAGAAATCTACAAATTTGCCATAAACTGTCTATCAAAACAATTCTAAGTAGTTATATAACAGCATAGCAAACCTGTTCTCTTATTGAAGATATTAGACACCTATGATAGCTAGGAATATAGTTCTGATGTTTTGCTTAGACAGTTTAGACTATGAGCTGCTAACAAACTTCGTGCTGTAGTCCAACGTTTGATTCCCTCTGACACTGAGCAAGTATACATTTACATATATATATATATATATATATATATATATATATATATATATATATATACATACATACATATATGTACATACATATACATATATACATACATATATAAATACATAAAGTCCAAGCTGTAAACCAATTTGCTCTTCCTGTCTTAACTTACAGTTTTGAGGTGACTTGCTACCCCCAAGATACTGATTCAGTTGGACAGAAAATAAAAATGTTTCATGCTTATCAAATGATACACAAAAATATCAGTTTACACCAAGATTATATATTCCTCATTCTGAAGGAAGTGTAGGCCTCCTTGAAAATTGATTACATGTAGAGATCTGCAGTTGTGGGACTTCCATATCTTACTGACCAGTCATCTAAGACAACTTCTCAGCATAGTTTGGAAAAAATCATAATCAGGATCACTGATTACTGGAATTAAACAATAATCAGACAGCAACTGAATGCTGAAGTAGTTGAGAAGCACTGCAAACATGAATCACAAAGCATTGCAGAGAATAATTAAGAGATCACATGGTATCATCCTTTACCAGCATTGCAAAAAATAGATGAGAGAAAACCAAATATAGTAGTCCAAAAAAAAAAAAAAAGCACAAGTAGCATTTATCATTGAATTGCTACACCCAGTGATTACAGTATTACATACAGAGAGAGAGAGACACAATCATAAAATTCCATGATTTGCAGACAGAAATGAAAGCAATGTGGAAGAAATATACTTTGTTCCAGTAGCAGTAGGTGCATTGCTTCTAAAAAAAGAATTTACAGTTATACTTGGATATGCAACTAATACATGTAACCCCATATGTACGTTTAAGGATGAAAAAATGTCAAAACTGTCCCCAAGATTCTTCACCCATGACATAAATTCTAGTTTCTCACCACAGTTTATAGAACCGGGGATAAAACTGGATTGTATGAACTATAAATGGTGGCATGGGCTACCATTTCAACAGTCTTGTGGTATTGAATATAATTAGATTACAGGTCATCCAGTTATAGATATATTCCAACACAGCAGCCATTTGGTTAGGGCAGCAATACATTTATATGGGAAGGACAAAAAAAGGTGTGCAACAACTGCAGAGCCATAACATTGCAACCCCCGTCCCCTTACCGACATCACGTGCATCTAATCCAGCTTTAAGAATCGGAGTGACCAAAACCTGCTTTAGATTATAAGGAAGAATTCTACCATGAAAAGATGATACAGTTACCTGGCACAGAACTGGGCCCAACATTTTCAGGCAAGATACAACTAGCTTGTTGGGGCAGGAATCCAGTTTACATATAGTATGCATTCTAAACACTAGAACAAAATCCTTGCAAATAGGAATGATAAACTCAAAATATGACCAAGGTAACAGCTCCACTGCAGGGCTGAATGTTGTCCTTATCAAAGCAATCCTGGCATAGAGGTTTGGAAACAGTGTATAAAAACTAAGAATGTATAAAATTCCTCCAATCTTGTATGCCATTTTAGCAGCAGCAGGCTGTCAAGAAACTTGGGGGCAGTACCATACTAAAGTAGACTTTTCCTGAGCCTTTACCTGCCCCTGTACTTCTGCAGTGACGCTCACTCCTCTAAGGGTTTGTAATTTTTCTTAGCCCTTCTCCGTACTGAAGAAATTCAGACTGGAGCTCTGCAACAGGAAGCACCCAGACTCCCTCACTGGGTTTGCCATGGTGGATGCTGACACCTCATTTAGATGATCCCACATGTGGGGGTTACCTAGTGTTGATGTAATGCTCCATAAGTTAGCCTCCTCCGCTCCCAGGAGCTTAGCAAAGTACATGCCGAAAGGGGCATTGTACTCGATAATGGGTCTAATAAGGGACGAGTGCAGGGATGTTATGACCTCCTTGTTCCTGGATGAAATACCCTTATTTATGAGGTGGGCCATATAGAAAACCTTCCAAACAATGGAGGCAACATGGTGGTCAAAAGTCAGGTTGCTATCAACGACTGACTGCATGCTTAGTATGTTGTTATTCATGTGATAATTAGTGGGGACACCATTTTCTCCAAAGGCAATAATGATGCATTTCTTGGCATTCAGTTTGAGGCCATGCTTCTGGCACCAGTCATTGGTTTGGTTAAGGCCCTCTTGGAGGATGTTCATATCATTAGGGGAAACTGACAACAGCATAACCATCAATATAATGAATTATCAAACTGCAACCCCAATTAGTTGGCTAAAAAATTCAGAGGCTTATTCAGGTTGCAAGAATATACATGGCACTTAATTAAGAACTGCAGATAGACTGCTACATGGTCAACAAACAATGGGAGAATGAAGATAGAAGAGGGTAAATTAAGGATATAAAAGAGGAAATAAAGAACAGAAGATAAAAACATGAAGAAAAAAAACAGAGGGAAAGTGTGAATAAGGAAAATGAGGTACACAGGCTAAGGAAAAGTAATGAAGGAAAGGAGCAGAAAACAAGGTTACTGCTGCCAACTAGCCAGAGGGAAGGAAGGATAAAAGGGAGAGAGAGTCTCAATTTATGGGAACCCAACAGAAGCATAAAATACTAAAAACGTTACAGATGCCAGTAAACAATAAGACAATGGATCGCAAAGTGATGGTATATTGGACCTCCTCAATTATTTTTTATTAGAAAGTTAAGTTTTTGCAGGAAAAAATGCCAGGCAATTTATTTCTTTTAACTCTGTTTATATAAAATGTCTAAATACATAAGAAAGACTGTGTGTTGCTCACTTTTACACCAAGCATCATTATGCCATGATCCCAAAAGACATCTGCTGTCTGTTCTTTCTGGGTCACATATGCTGATAGGAATGAAGTCTAAAACACCACATACACACAATACTGTTATTAAAAATATTCAACTACATTTAAGAAAAATAGCACTTTGTGCAAATTGGATACACATAACAGATGTGAACATCTTACAAGCACTCCATTTCAACAAAACCAACTATCTTATGTAAAACAACACACTGTTGTTGAGAGAGGGCATTGGGAAGCCAGAGTAAATGATCTAGAATGTGGCTTCAGAGTCGAACAAAAAAGTACAAAATAACGCAGTTAAAGTGCAAGAGGCATCAATCATGTCCAATTATCTAAACACAGCTACAATAAACAGAAAAAATGATGAGTGACTGATAAGAATTTACTTGACAACAGCATGTTTGTGGATCCAATTTCTACACAAGGAGATATATAACTAAAAATGCTAACAACAAATCAAAAGCTATGAAAAGCAAGACCAAAAGTGAGTGTATTCAAAAAGACATACAAAAATAAGAAATATACACAAGTACAAAATACTGCAAAATACATAAAGAAAAAAAAACTCTGAAAAAGATTGGTACACAAGTGCTTGTTCATTGCAAGGAATTGTCGGAGAAACCATTACTTGGCAGACCAAAATTTCGAGGCACCTGCTATCATGTTTGAAAAAAGTGGATGGAACAAACGCCACATAACTTTGAAAGGAGAAAGGCGTTACACCAAAGTGTTAATCAATGCAAACATTACATACACTCAGTATATACAAACATTATACTTCACAGTTCTTTAAATAAGTAGTGAAAATCCATCTAAACAGGCTACATTTAAAAGGAACTGCTAAACCAAAGAAAATCTAAACAAAATTACTTAAACACAGTTGAAAATATTCTGCTGTAATGTAACTCACTAATACATAATTCATTAAACTGACAAGTTGTTTTCTTCATGGTTTGTTTTAGGATCTTTGTCCAGTTCTACCACATGGTCTGCTGTGGTTGTACCATTAAACATCAAAAGGATGACATACTTTTCCTTCACCAAAAGGATTATATACTTTGAAATGCTTAACAAAAGTAAATTGTTCAATCATCTTAACAAGCACACTAGCCACTAAGTGAACAGCATACGTCTATAAACTGAAAACAGAGGCAACCAAATGTGATCAGCTTCCTTTTTACAGTCTAAAAGCCAACTCATCTGATGCACATAAAGTTAATTCAGTACTTATTTTGGTCTCTACTGCCCACCTTTAGGATTAAATCATTAAACAACCGCATTCAAGAAGTTATAAGACAAGTCAGCAACGTTAGGCCAACAATTCACTCAAAATGTTAACTGGCACGGGTGATTTTGTCATGCGTGTTTTATAATAAAAGTTGTCAGCAATTCGTGTGTAACATGCTTGGACTTGACATCTAGATTCATTTCCAGCTAAGACATACAACTTGAATTCATTAACCTGGGTAGGATTCTAATGACACCAAAGTAACATCTGATGTGAAGTTGTTCAGCCTCTCCGTTTATTCTTACACATGGGTTCAGAGCTGATCCATCGGCTCCGAGTCTGCCACTTTCACAAGCTCAAAAGTTTAGAGTAGCTCGAGGCCAAGTCCCTATCCCATGATGCTCTCTGTCTCACCTCAGATCTAGTTTGCCGCTGCAACAGATCGGAGGTCGTGAGGGAGCTCGGGACAGTATTTCTTGCATTACTTAAAATTTAGATAGTTATTTTTTGCAATCTTTCTCTTAAATAGTGTGTTTTTGGCTAGTTAGCCTTAGTTTTGCATTTAGGCATTGTCCTTGCTATATTTAAAGAAAATGTTCATCTTTAAAGAGCGGCTGCTCTTAGGCCTGCTTTGCCGTGCTTTTGTTGGTTGTTTAAAAGCATTATATTCCCTGTCCTGTTGTAACATTTTATAAAAATACAGACTTTAGAAAGTTAGATAATTTGTAATTAGCGTTTGAGATATATATATATATATATATATATATATATATATATATATATATATATATTAGTATTGTAGACTTTCTGCTGTAGCATTTTACTGTGTGTGCTGTGTTATTAGTTAGTCTAATAGTAGATTGGACTACCTTTCTTGAGTTGTTTGCATTATATGGCTTTATATAGATTTGTTGTTCTGACTGGTACATACATTTTTTTTTTGATATGGCTGATCAGAAAGAAAAACAAAAGTCCGGTTTTAAGAAATGCCCTAAGTGTGGTCAGAAAATGTCTATAACTGACTTGCATGTCAGTTGTGTGTACTGTTTGGGGGCAGTCCATCTCCAGGAGGATTGCTCCATTTTGCCACTCTTTTAGCAGCAGGGTGTTACTGGAGCACAGAAGAAAACTGTTGGACAGGGGTTTGCTGAAACCAGATTTCCAGGAGTCTTTGGACAAGGCTGACCAGGCTTCTAAGTCATCGAAGGGTTTGAAGTCTTCTAAAGCTTCGTCAGAGTCTAAGTTGTCGGCTCCAAGCCTTGCTGTGAAGGTGCGGTTGCCGGTTCCGCAGTCTTCGGAACAGTGCACCGAGCTGGTGTTTCAGACCCAGTCTCCAAAAACTTGAGGTCACCCATTTTGCAGTCGGTGGTTTCTTCAATACCTTCTACTCATTCTTTGAGAACCCTCCCCGATGTGGAGGTGGACTGAGTGGTGCAGAAGCTTCTCAAGAACCCGGCACTAACCAAATTATTATCGGCTTCGACCCAACCGGTTTCGGAGCTGAAGACCATTTTACCTGCTGTGTCTACTCCTTTGAGCCGAGCCAGGCCTTCGGAGCCGGGGGAGGGTGAACTGATGATTGTGGAACCTTCGGAGCTGAGGCCTGTTCCAGTGCTATCGGCTCCGTCAACTCAGACTACTTCAGCGCCGTTCGAGGAGTCTGGGAGCTGACACTCTCTGGTCGGCTCTGGGGGAGAGAGTAGAACTGATGCGTTGGTTCCGACCCTTCCTCTCAGAGCTTCGGCACGGATGAGCTTGGCTCCTTCCTCTGGGTCGGAGCCCACTGTGTTGGTGCCGGGGAGTGTGCCGTCTTCTTCGGAACCGGCTGCTTCCTCATGTCGGAGCAGTGGATTCTTCGATGCTATGAGGAGGGTTATGTCTTGCAAGACTCCAACTTCATGAGGGCCTTCCTCCTCCTCCCCTAAAGTGCCGCTTTCTACATCTACATCACAGGTCCCTGTAAAGCGTTGAGACCCAGAGCCTCAGGTAGCCCCATTGGGTGACCCATGTTCTACTAAGACCTCACCAGAAGCCCCCACTGATGAGGTTCCCAGGAAGAGGCTTTGCAAGAGGAGGCATTTGGACTCCCCACAGGAGTCTATTACATCAAGACACCGATTTAGAGGAGTCAGAAGGGTCCCCACGGTCCCCCTCGGAGGATATCTCCTTTTCTGATATCCTTGAAGTCCTTAAGCAGAGGGGTGACTGGCAATCTGTTAGCCCTACTGATGATGAGTTGGTGCTCCTGAAGCCCTTTGGGTCTCAACCCTTCACCTCCTGGGTGACTTAGTCCTTCGATGAACTAATGGAGTTGGTTGCTCGAAGGGCGTGGGAGTCTCCTGATAGTGTGGAACCTGTCCCTCGGAGTCCCAACAAATTTATTATGTCACCCCAAGATAAAATGTTCCTTACCAAGGGAGTGCCAGTTGATGCCATGGTGGTGGCAGCGGAGGCCACCAAGAAAGAGATGTCTGAAACCTCTTCTACTGTCCATCTTCCTAATAGAGATTCCAGGACTATAGACAGGTATGGGAAATGCATCTTTAGTTCTGCGACTTTTGCTATGCGATCGCTCAACTATTTGACACATTTTACCCTTCTTCAAAGAAATCTCCAAAAAGAGCTTGGAGACACACTGCAGGGTAGTACAGCTGGAGGTGTCTCTGATAAGGTGACAGCCCAGCTTAATACCCTTAATTCCATAGTTAACTCGTCCATGAGGCTCATTTCTTATACAGCCGATGGTTCGAGTCGGGCAGCGGGTTCAGCAGTAGCTCTTCGGAGACATACGCCTTTGTAAAGAAGGAGACGTGCTGGATGGTTATGCTTCAGTTGATTCTTCCATTCCTAGGAACGGGCGATTGGATGTGCTGTATAGATCTCAAAGATGCATACTATCATATCAAAATGGCCGGTCCATACAGAGATCACTTGTGTTTCCGTCTGGGAGCCAGTCACTATCAGTTTCGAGCACTGCCCTTTTGTCTCACAACAGCCCCCAGAGTGTTTACCAAATGCATGGCAGTGGTTATGGCTCACCTGAGGCGTCTAGGATTCTGAGTGTTTCCGTATCTGGACAACTGGCTCCTTACCGCCACCTCCAGGCATCAACTACTTCTATCCAGGGATCACACTCTCAATCTGTGCTGTCATAGGTTCATAGGTTCATAAGTAGGTACTAGGTTATAGGGCCTATATAAGCCTTGCCTAAAGGTACCCTGGCTTTCGCAACCCAAGAAAATTATTTTCCTGTGCCACTGTCGAGCAGAGCCACAGAAGTGATCCCTGGGGTGAATTTCCTTTCTCCCATCCAATAATCAAGATTTTTCTTTAAGAGTGGGAATGAGGAGCTTTGTTTGATATAGATAGGTAGTTTGTTCCAGATTATGGGAAGTCTCTGGGACAGGAATCTGTCCATCCAGTGTGTTCTGTTTATTGTGGTGACAAGGTTTAGGTCCCTAGAGCGTGTAGCTCATAGGGATTGGGATTTCTTTAAGTGGAGCATGTCCAAAAGCTCTGGGTTTGACATAGCTTTGTGTGTTAGGCAGAGATTACCTCTGAGTAGGTGATATGTGATGGAGTAAAACTGCATTTTTTTGAGATGGTCTGCATAGGGCATCTGTTTGAGGCTGGTAATCCTCTTTGTGAGGTATTTCTGCGGCCTTTCCAGTTGTAGATGTCTTGTGAGGTACATACCAAAAGGGCCGTTATACTCTATAATGGGTCTAATGAGTAACGAGTAGAGGGGAACAATGACCTCTTTTTTCCTGGATGAGAAACCTTTTGTGATGAGGTGTGCCATGTAGAAGGATTTCATGACTACTGTGGTGATGTGATTATCAAAGGAGAGACTACTGTCCACCTGTGTCCCAAGGTATCTTATCACACTTTCAGTGTTAAGTAGACTACCGCCTATGTGGTAGTTCATGGGTACAGAGTTTTTACCAAAAGGGATGACGATTTACTATTTGACATTGAGCTTGAGGCCATGTCTTTGACACCAGGCATCTGTCTCAGTGAGGCCCTTTTGTAGGATGTCCACATCTTTCGGAGTTTTGATTATGACTCCTAGTTTGCAGTCATCTGCGAACTTCATTAGTCAAAGTCCATCTGTGTTAGCCTGTACTTCAGAGAAGTAGATACCAAACAGGAGAGGACCCAGGACTGAACCCTGTGGTACTCCACTTGTCACTGGTATGAAGCTGGATTTGGAGTCTGCTACTTTCACAGTGTGGGTTCGGTTACTGAGCCAGTTGGCAACCCATCTTGTGACATAGGGATTTATACCTAGTCTAGTGAGTTTATCTATAATTCCAGAGTCGGGGGATGGTGTTGAAAGCCTTCGCGAGATCTAGATAGGCTGTGTGAACCACCTTACCCTCATCTACGGCTTTGGTGGCCGCTTCAAAGAAGTCCATCAGGTTTAGGAGACATAGTCTGCCTTTTACAAACCCGAACTTGGCAACCCATCTTGTGACATAGGGATTTATACCTAGTTTAGTGAGTTTATCTATAATTCCAGAGTGGGGGATGGTGTCGAAAGCCTTGGCGAGATCTAGATAGGCTGTGTGAACCACCTTACCCTCATCTACGGCTTTGGTGATCACTTCAAAGAAGTCTATCAGGTTTAGGAGACATAATCTGCCTTTTACAAACCCGAACTGTGTGGGGTCCAGAGTTTGGAGATTACCAATGTCATTGTTTATAAGTTCCATAATGATACGTTCCATAGCCTTGCAGACCAGCCTAATGGGGCGGTAGTTTCCAGGGTCTTTGGTGGCTCCCCCTTTGTGGTGTGGGATAACTGTCGCTATGCACCATTCAGTGGGTACATAGCCTGAGGTGAGGCTATGATTGAACATGGTACTTAGGTGGGGTGCCAGTTTGTTCTGTAGTTCATGTAGAATGCAGCCTGGGATGTTGTCAGGTCCCGTGGATGCTGTGTTCATGGCTTTGGAGAGTGTTTCTTTTACCTGTGCAGCCGTGATTACAGGAACTTTGCATTCTTCCGGTATAGAGATGGGCCCTTTAGGGGATGAGAGGGGGGTAAAGTTAGCACTGAACCTGTCTGCCAGGATGTTGGCAATATCATTTGGATGTTCTTCATATTTCACTGTTGCACTCATTACATTTGGGGTAATCTGCTGGCAGGTTGCCCTCAGTCTGCCTGAATAACAAAGTCTTGGGTCCTGCGTCGGTTGCTGTCTCCTCTTCCATGACGTCAGGTCGTCAGGGGTATAAAACATGCATCCGACACCATTTTATTCAGTCTTTCGTGCCGCGCGGTCCCCAAAGCAGAAGCAGTTCGCAAGTGCTGGTCGGCCGACTCCATTCGAGTTTCAGAACCAAAGTCTTCAACTAAAGCTAAGTACCCCATTGGGGAAACTTTTTCTTGCTCCTTACCGATGTCAGTAAAAGTTAACAATTGCATTACTTGTGGGAAGCAAATACCTCATAAGGATTTTCATTTGTACTGTATTCCTTGCCTAGGCCCAGATCATAACGTGCCTTCCTGTCAGTTTTGTGCTAGATTTAACCAACGCACTATTAAGCATCGGTATATTTTTGCTTCAAAATATTTTGGATCCAGATTTAATTACCCTGAAATGTCGTCAGTTAGCAATCCAACTACCGGTGTTGACAAAAAACGCAAAGAAAAAGACAGAGACAGACCGTCGAGGTCCAAAACCGACGAAACTTCTCCTAAACCAGTCGCCAGTTCACCGGTACTCAGTGAGTTGCTTTTGCCGCCCCTAATACTCGCTACTTTTGAGTCGCAGGCCTCTACCGAGACTCATGCGGAGTCCGGTATGCTGCGAGATTCTCAGAGTATTGAACGCGCGGATGTCTCTCCCTTGGATGGGTCCGGAGCCGCTGAGCAGGCACCGGCTTCTGAAGGTGGTTTCAGGCCTCAACATTTTTATATAAAACTGATGCCAGCCTCAAAAACAAGATCTAAAACATCTTCTATGTCTAAAAAAACGGCGCATGAGCCACATGCTCAGGCTCCTATGCCTAAAAAACAGATGATCAAAATGGCTGAGGACTTCATTACCTTGATCAGGGGCTCTCACCCCCCCCCCCCTGCTAAAAGGCCTAGGCAAGACACTGATTATGAATCTTCATATCAGGTTTCCATTTCTTCTGATTCCTCTTTTGATCAGGAATTTTCTATTCCACCCTATGAGGATTCTGATGCAGAAGAATCCATCCAATCTGCATCTCCTCCTGAGGATTTTTCTTTTGGAGAAACCTTGCATGCTTTAAGGGAATATTTTCATTGGGAGACCCAGGATTTCTCTGAATCAAAAAAAAAAGAGGCTTAGGAATTTTCTTCTTCTTCCTCAGCATAGGCCTTTGGAAATACCTCCTGTTAGACATTGTTGATGTGTTTTCGGAATCAATCATAGCTCCTGATTACCTACCTCCAGCTCCTAGAAAGCCAGACAGATATTACAGGGTTCCTGACTTCCACAACTTTCTATTCAAAAATCCTGCTGCTGACCCTGACACTATCTCACAGGGTCCCAAAGGTGTAAAGGTCTCTACAGCCAAAAATCCTACCCCCTCTGATAGAGATTCCAGGGCGCTGGATAGATGGGGAAAGAAGGTTTATACGTCTGCTACCTTGGCAATTAGGGCCTTAAACTGACAGTTTCATATGCTTAATTATCAACAGCATGTTATGGGCTTATTGAAACAGAAAATTATGTTGATTTCTGATTGTGTGGAAAATAAGAATCACATGAATTATTGCATTCAGCAGAACAGGTTGGAAAGCATACTTTGCAATGTGGTTTTGATTCCTTGGAGGCCTCTTGCAGGGCCGCAGTTACTGGATCTGTGATTAGAAGGCATGCCTGGCTCGAGGAGCAAAATCTGCCTGATCATGTTAAAGCTAAATTGTTGGATGCCCCTTTACAGCATGACACTCTGGTAATAAGGCAGAAGAGGTTTTAAAGAAAATGGAAGACAAAGCTAAATCTATGCAAACTGTAAAATATTTCTTACAAGGGCAGACACCCAGGTTCAGTAGGCACTGGCCTACTAAAAATTGGTCCTTTCCTGTGTCCAACAGAGCCTCTCAAGGCAAATCCAGGCGCTCAAAAGGCCCTAGATACCAATCACAGGGTTCTTACAGGTCAAAGCAATGGGGTGCCTCCACCTCCAAATCTGGAGGAAACAAAGCACAAACCTACAGTAAGCAGTCTCAGTGACTTCCCTCTACCTTCACCAAGCACTTATCTTTTGGCAGCCCCCTTGGGGGGAAATTTAGCACTTCATGCTCAAAATTGGCAGTTAATTACCCAGGACAAGTAGGTATTAAACATAGTATCCCATGGGTACAGATTTCATTTCCATACTTTGCCAATTCCAAACGGTTGGCCAGATCTGCCACAAAATCAATGGGCAGGGGCTCAGAAACAAGTTATGTCCCTTATGGATATGGGGGCTATTCAGCCAGTACCAGAAAAGGAAAAAGGACAAGGTTTTTATTCAAGACTTTTCCTGGTGCCCAGAAAAGACCATGCCTGGCGTCCAGTACTGGATTTATCGATTTTGAACATGTACCTGGACATTCCAAAATTCAAAATGCTGACTTTACAACAGCTACTGCCTATGCTGAACAGGAACGCTTGGTTAGTGACTCTAGACTTAAAAGAGGCATACCTGCATATCCTAATAAGGGAATCGTGCAGAAGATACTTCTGCTTCAAGGCAGGTTTTTTGCATTACCAATTCTCTGCACTGCCCTTTGGCTTATCTACTGCGCCCAGGGTCTTTACGAAGTGCTTGGTACCAGTAACTGCATTCTGCAGACAAAGAAGCATACAAATTTAGCCTTATCTGGACGACTGTCTAATTCAAGCAGAGAACAAGGACACTCTTCTTCAACATCTGGCATTTGTAAAAAGGCTTCTAACATGCCTAGGGCACACAGTAAACGAAAAGAAATCCCAACTGGTACCCTCTCAAGTAATTACATTCCTGGGTGCAAGCTTGAATAAAACTGCCCAGATGGCTTATCTTACGTGAGACAAACAAAGGCAACTGACAACATACTTCAATCAGATGGCAAACCCCCCCCAGTTATCTGCAAGACAAATTCTGCAGGCTTTGGGGTTCAGGGCATCCTGCATTCTACTGATTCCATATGCAAGACTGCATATGAGGAAACTTCAGTGGTACCTAAAAAGTTTATGGAGTCAACATTGTCAAAGTCTGGAAACGATTCCACTCATTCCCTGCCTACAACAGGAATTTCTTTGGTGGGTAGAGACATGTCACCAGAACAAGGGACTGTTATTCACTGTACCCCCTGCCACCCAAACCCTAACTACAGACACATCAGACTATGCTTGGGGTGCCCCACCTGGCGGGAAGATGCATTCAGGGCAAATGGAGCCCAAAACAAATGCATCTGCATATAAACCAGAAAGAGAAGCTAGCTGTTCAGAATGCTCTGACATCCTTCAAGGACTTTCTTCATCCAGGACAACTACTGATAAAGACTGACAAACACCACTGTTATGTGATACATAAACAAGCTGGGGGGTACACATTCCTACCCCCTTTGCAGACTAGCCATGGCATTGTGAAACACAGCTTTGACTTAGCAAATACATCTTCAAGCTCAATTCCTGCCAGGAAAACAAAATACTCTGGCAGACAACCTAAGCAGGAATCTTATGGACCCACATGAGTGGAAACTGGATCCACAAATCTTCACCATGGTAACACAGAAATTGGGGAGCCCAGACATAGATCTATTTGCCCCTCCCCAAAATTATCAACTGGACAAATTCTACACAAGGACTTATCACAGACAGGCATGGAAAGTGGATGCCCTATCCTTCAGTTGGAAAAACCTATCAGTCTATGTCTTTCCCCTCTGCCTCTTCTCTCCAAGGTCTTACTAAAGGTCAGACAGGAAAAACTAAAAATGATCCTCATTGCTCTGGACTGGCCTCACCAGCACTGGTACCCAATTTTAAGGAATATGTCTCAACTTCCTCCTTGGCACTTGCCTCAAATACCTCATCTACTGTCTCAGCAGAACAATCAAATTCTGCACACCCTGCTCCAAGCTCTGAACCTTGCAGCATCATTTAATTATTCAAACAACACCTCTCAGTAAATCTGTGAATGATGTCATTTTGGAAGCCAGAAGGCCTAGTACTTGAAAATCTTATGCTGATAAATGGAAGAGATTCTGTGCTTGGAACCAAGCACAAGGAACGGACACAGCAAAGTCAAATATCCCTCTGATCTTACAATATTTGACTGAGATGCTTGACAAGGGCCTATTTTTTTCTTCAATAAAAATCCATGCCTCTGCCATCTCTGCCCATTACAACACGGAGCCTCCCCTCTTTTCTCATCCTCTGCTTAAACAGTATCTTAGAACGGCTAAAAATTTAAGGCCTCCCAGAAGATCACCAACTCCTGCATGGGACCTCAATTTTTTGCTGGAAAAATTCACCCTGCCTCCTTTTGAACCAGCAGCTACTGCAGATATAACATTTTTATCTTGGAAAACAGCTTTTCTATTGGCAATCACTTCAGCAAGAAGGGTTTCAGAACTACAGGCCCTCATGGCTGTGGAGCTTTTTATTATATTTTATCCAGGCAGGTTGTCCCTCAGGACCAATCCTTCTTTTATGCCTGAGGTGGTATCCAGTGTGGCTCTTAAAACAATTCAGTTGCCAACTTTTTACCCAAATCCGCAGAACAAGGGGGAGCGGATTCTGCATTCATTGGATGTACACAGATAACTAAGATTTTACTTAAACAGGACCAAATCTCTAAGAAAGTCTGAGCAACTACTGGTGGCATTTGCTGCAGGATCAGAGGGGAAGGCTATATCAAAGTAGACTATTTAAAAGTGGATAAGCCACTGCATTCGTTTCTGCTACTTGCACCATGGTAAACCTGTGCCCAAGGGGATTAGGTCACATTCCACCAGGGCTGCCTCTACCTCAGCAGCTTTTCTCAGAGGAGTTCCAACCAAAGACATTCTAGAAGCTGCTACTTGGAGTTTGGTTCATACCTTCACAAAGCATTATCATTTGCCTCTCTTCTCCAAATCCAGGGCAGGCTGTGCCACTGCAGTTCTGCAGGGCCTTATAGCCGCTCCTAATGCTATCTAGTTCCATCCTCCCATCCATAGCTCTGGGATTCTACCCAAATGTAATGACTGCAACAGTGAAACACGCAGAACATAGTACAGTTGTGTACACTTACCATAAATGTAGATGTTCGAGTGTATTCACTGTTGCAGTCCAGGTTACCCACCCGCCATCCCCCTTTTCTATATCTTTTCTTTCCTTCACTGTATACTAAAGCCTTTGTGGTGTGTTTGCTTTTAGATGAAGGTAAAGTTTATGTTTCTAAAAGTGCATTTTTATATATTTACTGTTTATATATATATATATATATATATATATATATATATATATAATGTATATATATTTTTTTTGCCCCCTATTTGGGGGGCACCGACATCTGGGGCAAGAAAAACTGAATAAAATGCTGTCAGCTGCATGTTTTATACCACTGACGTCATGGAAGAGGAGACGTCAACCGACGCAGGACCCAGGACTTTGTTATTCAGGCCGACTGAGGGCAACCTGCAAGCAGATTACCCCAAATGTAACGACTGCAACAGTGAATACACTCGAATATCTACATTTATGGTAAGTGTACACAACTGTAGATGTTCTTCATCTCACATTGCTGCAGTCATAACCTGTAGGTAGTCCGCTGTCCTCGGTCGGTCCGAATACCAAAGTGTTAGGCTGGCGTCGGTCATGGTCGCTCAGATCTGACGTCAGTACGCCGTGGTACTAAAGCGCATGACCGACGCCATATCCTCAGTCTTTCTTGCCGCATGGTCCGAAGCAGAAGCAGCGTTTGCAAGTGCCGTTCGGCGTCCTGAAATTTTTGTATTCTGAGTTTCAGACCGAAGACCAAGTTGGGCTAAGTACCCCGTTGGGGAATATTTTTGTCTTTTCTTGCCTCAGTTAAATCCGGATGTCAGAAAAAGTGAATAATTGTATTTCTTGTGGGAAACAGATACCTCATAGGGATTACCACTCTCTCTGTATTCCTTGCTTGGGGCCTGAGCACGACGTAGTCGGGTGTCGCTTTTGTGCTAGATTTAATAAGCGCACCATTAAACGCAGGTTAGATTGTGCTAGACTTGTCTTCGGTAAGCGGTGTAACTACAGTATGCCGTCGGATCCTCCGACGCCCGCTACCGCTAAGAAGCGTAAGGAAAAATCGTTAAAGTCCAAGCAGGATGAGTCGTCCGTTACGGATGCCGGTTCTTTGGAAACTACGGTGGAATCTGTGGATCCAGCCGAGGTTTCAGCTGAATCTCAAGGGGAGCCTTTAATCTTGCAGAATGTGGCCTCTCAGGAGTCGGGGCAGGCTGAGGGGGCCTCTCAGGTCTCTGTAGTCCCTTCTTTGCATAAGGTGGTTAGGCCTTCTACTTCTGTCTCTAAGGCACCTTCCAAGGTCAGGCCTGGTTTGTCTTCCTCTGGCGTCAGCCCTAGTTCTGCAGGTTCTGTACCTAAAAAGCATAAGAGGCCTAGGGTGGAGCCAGAGGTGGAAGGATTGGAGCATTCCTCAGATTACTCGGAGTCTTCGGCTGAAGACATTCAGGATTTTCCTCCTTATTCTGATTCAGATGCAGAGGATTCTAGTCCTTCTGCTTCCCCTCCAGAGGATTTTTCTTTTTCTGAAACCCTGCATTCCATGAGGGAGCATTTTAAGTGGGAAGGTCAGGATTTCTCAGATTCTCGAAAGAGGCTTAGGGAATTTTTGTTTTTACCACAGCATAGGCCCTTGGCTATTCCCCCTGTTTTAGATGTTTTCTCTGAAGCTTCCCTTAATCCTGATTCTTTGCCTCCTGCCCCGGTCAAGCCAGACAGGTATTACAGAGTGCCAGAGGCTCATAAATATTTGTATAAAAGCCCAAGAGCTGACCCGGAAACTATTAGCCAGGGACCTAAGGGTGTCAGGGCTTCTGTTGTAAAGAATCCAGTTCCTCTGGATAAAGATTCTAGAGCTTTGGATAGGTGGGGTAAAAAAGTGTATACCTCTTCCACTCTAGCGATGAGGGCTTTGAATTGCCAGTTTCATATGCTGAAGTACCAGAATTTTCTCTTAAGTCATTTAAAATCTAAGGTAGATGCTTTGGCAGAGGGTATAGAGTGTAAGGAATTGCAAGATTTAGTTCATGCCTCTGATCAGGTGGGTAAGCATTCTTTGCAGTGTGGTTTTGATGCTCTTCAGGCTTCTTCCAGGGTGGCTGCCACTGGATCAGTTATTCGTAGGCACGCCTGGCTTAAGGATCAGAATTTGTCAGAGCATGTTAAAGCTCGAATTTTGGATGCTCCTTCAATCTGAAGTTCTGTTTGGTTCTCCTGTGGAGTCAGTTTTGAAGAAAATGGAAGACAAAGCTAAGTCCATGCAGACAGTTAAGGATTTTTTACAGGTGCAGCCCCCTAAGTTTAGCAGAAATTGGCCTGCTAAGGGATGGGCTTATCCTTCTTCTGATTTACAGTCTAGGGGCAGATCTAGACGTGGTAGGGGCAGAGCTCATGCTCAGGGTTCTTTCAGGCCTAGGACGTGGAGTTCCCCTGCACAATCTTCTGGTGAGGGCAGGGGTCAGCCTTTTCGTAAACAGACCCAATGACCTGTATCTGCAGCTGCCAGATCCCTCCTGTCTGGCAGCTCCTCTGGGAGGAAAGTTGGCACTTTTCAGGCAAAATTGGCTTTTAGTCACCCAGGACAAATGGGTGTTGGACATTATAGACCGAGGCTACAAGTTTTATTTTCACACCTTGCCTCCTTTCAAAGGCATGCCAGACGTTCCTCCTCAGCAAAAGTTGGAGGCTCACAAACAGATTTCTTTACTTTTAAAAATGAGGGCTATCCAGGGGGTCCCTCCGTCAGAAGTGGGCCTAGGATTTTATTCTCGCCTGTTTCTTGTACCAAAGAAAGGAAACACTTGGAGGCCAATTCTGGATTTGTCTATTCTCAACACATACCTGGACATTCCAAAATTCAAGATGTTAACTTTGCAGCAGCTTCTGCCTCTGCTAGGCAAAGATCACTGGATGGTAACTCTGGATCTCAAAGAGGCTTATCTTCACATTCCTATCAGGCCCAGCTGCAGGAGGTTCCTGCGTTTTCGGGCTGGTACTTTTCATTATCAGTTCTATGCATTGCCCTTTGGCTTATCTACTGCGCCCAGGGTGTTCACAAAAGTCCTGGCTCCGGTGATAGCCTTCTTAAGATTAAGGGGAATACAAATTTATCCTTATTTGGACGATTGCCTGATTCTTGCTCAAGACAAAGTCAAGTTGCTTCACCATCTTCAGTATGTTATGGCAGTGTTAAGGTGCCTAGGGTATTCTGTGAACGAAACAAAGTCCAGTCTAATACCCTCTCAAGACATGTGCTTTCTGGGTGTGAGACTGAATACAGCCTCTCAGATGGCATTTTTGACCCCGGACAAACAAAGGAATCTTGCCCTTTACTTCCAGCAATTATCTCTACGGTCCAGGCTGACTGCAAGGACAGTCCTTCAGGCCTTGGGGTTCATGGCATCTTGTATTCTGGTGCTTCCCAATGCCAAACTGCATATGAGGAAGCTACAATGGTATCTCAAAAGCGTATGGACTCAACACTGCCACGATTTGGACACTGTCATTCAGATAATACCTTGCATCCAAAGGGAATTCTTGTGGTGGGCTCAGGAATGTCACCTAAACAAGGGACTCTCTGTGACCCGACCAGAGGCGAGTCAGAACTTAACGACAGATGCCTCAGACATGGCTTGGGGAGCACACTTCAATGGAAAATGTGTTCAAGACACGTGGCCTCCCAGACTACAACATTTGCATATCAACATGAAGGAGATGTTAGCAGTCCAATTTGCCCTGATGGCTTTCAAGGATCTACTTCAACCAGGACAGGTGTTGATTCAAACAGACAACACAACAGTCATGTGGTACATCAACAAGCAAGGGGGAACCCATTCGTACCCTCTTTGCAGACAAGCTATGATTTTGTGGGAGACTGCTCTCAGTTTGCACCTCACTCTTCAGGCAAGGTTTCTGCCGGGAGCACAGAACTCCTTAGCAGATGTTTTGAGCAGACAGATGGTGGATCCCCACGAGTGGAAATTGGATCCTCATGTATTTCAACAGTTGACGGTGGCTTGGGGGACTCCAGACATAGATCTGTTCGCTTCTCCACTAAATTTCCAACTGCCAAAGTTTTGCACAAAGCTGTTTTTTCCAAAAGCTTGGAAAGTGGATGCTCTATCATTCAGTTGGAACAACCTTCACGTCTATGCCTTTCCTCCTCTGCCTCTTCTTCCCAAGGTGCTCTTGAAGGTCAGACAGGACAAGCCTTGCATGATTCTAATAGCTCCAGATTGGCCTCGTCAGCACTGGTACCCTCTGCTGAGGAGTTTAGTGCGGGAGCCTCCTTGGCCTTTGCCACCAGTTCCACACCTTTTGTCCCAGGCAAGCAATCATTTCCGCAATGTCAGGATTCAGTCCCTGCATCTGACAGCTTGGCGTATTCTGTTTTAGACCCTGGGGGGTCGCAGCTTCCTCAACAAGTTTTGAATGTCATTTTGGAGGCCAGACGGCCTAGTACCAGGAAAGTTTATGCTGATAAATGGAGGAGATGTTTTCTTTGGAGCAAAACAAAGAGCTTTGATGTTTCTGTGCCTAATTTGAGTGTTTCACTTCAGTATCTTACAGAATTATTAGACAAGGGTTTGTCTTTCTCCTCTGTAAAAGTTCATGCTGCAGCCATTTCTGCTCACTATGACTGTGACCCACCTTTATTCCCTCATCCTTTGTTTAAGCAATTTCTTAGAGGGGCAAAGAACATAAGACCCCCACGTAGAGCTCCTACTCCTTCCTGGGATCTCAATTTTGTGTTGGAAAAACTCACTTTACCTCCTTTTGAACCTGCAGCTACTACGGAGTTGAAGTTTTTGTCTTGGAAGACTGCTTTTTTGTTGGCCATTACGTCTGCTAGAAGGGTATCTGAATTACAGGCTCTAATGGCAGTTGGAACCCTTCCTGATATTTCATAAGGATAGGGTCTCCCTGCGTACTAACCCTACTTTTATGCCTAAGGTTGTTTCTAATGTGGCCTTAAACCAATCTATTCATTTGCCTACATTTTATGCTGATCCCCAAAATAAAGGGGAAAAAATTTTGCACTCTTTGGATATTCACAGGCAGTTATGTTATTATTTGAACAGAACTAAAGGGTTCAGGCAGTCTCAACAGTTATTTATTTCTTTTGCCTTGGGTTCTCAGGGGAAACCTGTTTCAAAACAAACTATTTCTAAGTGGATTGGCCATTGTATTGCTTTTTGTTATTCTCATCATGGTAAGGAGGTTCCGGCTGGAATCAGACCTCATTCCACTAGGGCGACTGCCACTTCTACTGCTTTTTAAGGAGTAGCTACTAAGGATATTTTGGAGGCAGCTACTTGGAGTTCAGTGCACACTTTTTCTAAACATTACCATCTCCCTCTTTATTCCAAATCTAGGGCTGGGTTTGCCACTGCAGTTTTACAGGGCATGTTAGCAGCTCCCAATGCTTTATGATTTTGCCAACCTCCCTTTACCTTTGCTTTGGGATTCTACCCACAGGTTATGACTGCAGCAATGTGAGATGAAGAACATAGTACAGTTTTGTACCTACCATAAATGTAGATGTTCGAAGATCCACATTGCTGCAGTCCAATTTACCCTCCCTCCTTCCCCTCTGTAGTTTGGGGTGGCTGTGTGGTTTGTGGTGTAACTATTGTTTCGACATGGGTGATTGGGTGTTTTTCCATTTTTGGCTATGGCCTTTCTTTTTAAGGCTTTCTGACATCTGGGGCAAGAAAGACTGAGGATATGGCGTCGGTCATGCGCTTTAGTACCACGGCGTACTGACGTCGGATCTGAGCGACCATGACCGACGCCAGCCTAACACTTTGGTATTCGGGCCGACCGAGGACAGCGGACTACCCACAGGTTATGACTGCAGCAATGTGGATCTTCGAACATCTACATTTATGGTAGGTACAAAACTGTACTTTTCTGTATATTTAGTGGGATTGTTTTGAAACTCAGAGCAGATCTGAGTGTTGCCATTGAGATTCTTGTCATGGCTATAGAATGCTTTGTCGTTGTCTTTAGAGTCAGTGGCGATTTTGTTTTTGTAACTAGCTTTGGAGGATTTTATGAAGGATCTCAGCTTCTTACTGAGGCTAACCAGGGAGTTCCTCCAATCATGGGATTTTACTCTTTTTTGCAACAGTTTCTTTCTTCTGTTGTAGAGTTTGTTTATGGCAGGGGACCACCAGATTGGCTTCCTTTTTTTGAAGACTAGCATTTTGGTTCTGTTAGGGATTGCATGATCCATGCAGTCGTTTAAGTGCTTATAAAATGCATTCGTGTAGGATTCAGCAGTCATACCTCTATTGTCTGTCAGCATGGGTGTCGTGAAGTTTGCCACTTCTGTCTTAAGAAGCGTGAAGTTGGCTTTGGAGAAATTTTTTACGGTGGTTTCCCTAATAGGGGTGGGGGAGGGATGTGGATGTCTAGGGTGATTAGCTTGTTGTTGGATCTGACCATCGAGGAATTGGCCTCTTGTGTAGAGTACCAGTTGCCCATGTTGGTAATAACCAGGTCTAGGATATAGCTGCCCCTGGTGGTGGTGTGGATAAGTTGATCCAAGGCATTGGAATTTATGAATTCCATAAAACGTTGAGCACAAGAGTTGGTACATGAGTAGTTTTCCCAGTTAATGATGGGGTAGTTGAAATTTCCCATTATTAAAATGTTAGGTTGTACCCTAATATTTTCCAGTGTATCAAGAAATGAGGAGTGGGCATCCTGTGGCACTGTGGGGGATCTGTAGCAAGTTACAATTTAGAATGCGGTCTTGCCCAGAGTTAGTTGCACTTGGATAATCTCGGATGCATTATGCTGAGCAAATAGCCTGGAGTTGTGGATATCCTTAATGAATATGGACTCCGCCTTTAGTGTTTCGGTCAAGGTTAGGTGGCCGAAAGGTGTGGTATGAATTATAGACTGGTAATGCAGGGGTACTGTCTAGAGCCTTGAACCAGGTCTCTGTCACTGCACAGATGTCGATGTTCTCCATTTTAAGGAGTGCCACGAGTGAGTGCATTTTGAGATTTAGACTTCTAGCATTGAGTAGCAATACCCTCAGATTCTGCTTGCTTGTACCTGTTATGGTGGTGAATTTGTCATTTGAACCTTGCCTAAAAAAGGCACCATAGGGGTGGCTAGAGCCTTAACCAGTATCCGGAATCCCAGGGGCGACAGGTGCAGGCAATCTGTGGCAAAGCATTGTGGTTTGTCGATCATGTCATCCCAGGCAGATACTGGATCCCCTTAGAATGACACCAGAAGCTTAGCCAATTGTTGAAGTCAATCATTTTGTCCTTGTACTGTGGTATCATTCTGGGTGATGGCAGGATGCTACTCAGGGTTAGGGTCATACCTGCCTGGACTACAGGATCAGACAGCTTCTCCATGTAACAAAACACAAGCCCAAGCACTTTACCAGTATTTTCCTTTATTAACAATGCGATCTGGTACCTCGGCCTTTCGCCTTCAAGGGATCACAAAAAGTGTATGATTTAAGCACATTTATATACACTTTACAAAGCAATTAACACAAACAACTTAATCAATTCATTCAATTATTCAGTAAACATTTCATCCCCATTTTGCATATTAAATTTAAACATTTTTATCCAAAATTTTAAATATATCTCTTCCACATATTAATATCTATTTTGTTTCAATTATCTATACATTTCTTTTAACAATTATAAATACACACAGCTATTTAGAATACTAAAATATAAATAATACATTAATTTAGAAACAAAAATTAATTTCATTAACTTATGTCAAATTACATTAGACTAAATAGCCAGTTCCAAATTAAGTCCAAAGGGCTTTAAAGTTTTAAATTTCAAGATAATTTTTGTCTCTAATTCCAATAATTTTTGAGAGTAATCACTCCCTCCCATGGAAAAAGATTTACCCAAAATACAGAACTTTAAACTCCTAGGAGAGCCTCCATGTTTTCCAAGGAAGTGCTGTGCCACAGGACTTACTTCACTACAATTTCTAATATCTCTTAAGTGTTCTAAAACACAAATTCTAACCATTCTTTTTGTTTGCCCAATGTATCAAACATCTTTAGAAGAACAACATAAAGCATAAACTACACCCACCGACCTGCAGTTGAAGTAAAATTTGGGATTAACAGAAATACCATTTATACTCTCCACATTCATTACCCTATTACACAAGCTACAGTGTCCACATTGAAATGTACCCGGAATAGAATTCTTAATTTCATTCCCTTTCATAAAATTATAATTTAATAACTCTTTTATATTCTTTCCCCTTTTATAAGAAAAATTAATATATTTGGGGAACAAATGGCCAATTTTATCATCCTCTTTAATTAAATACCAATATTTCATCATTAGTCTCCTTAATTTTTCTGAAAATGGGGTAAATTTGGTAACAAGAAATAACTTTTCCCCAGCAGTATCTTCTTTCTCAACATATTTCGGAGCTACCACTTTTTCCAAAATACATCTTGATTTACCAAATTTCCACAGACCCTCATCTCTTTTCCCAAGTTGTCTCCTTTTATATTTAAGTAAGAGATTTTTATTGTACCCCCTCTCACTCAATCTAATTTCAACATCATTCAATTCATTTATTTTCTCTCTCTCATCACTAGTATGATCACATATTCTTTTAAATTCACCTAGAGGTAATGAACGTAATAAATGTTCTGGGTGCATGCTATTAGCATGTAGAAACATATTGACCGCAGTATTCTTCCTAAATGGTCTAAAACCAATTTGTTCTAAATTACTATACAGCGTTACATCCAGAAAATAAATTTTTTCCCTATTAAATTCATGAGAGAATGTTAATCCATGTTCATTCATATTTAGGGTCTCAAAGAAATCCAAAAATTCAACAATTTCACCCTTACAAATCATAAGGAGATCATCAATAAAGCGTTTGTATACTATAACATTATTCCTATAGAATCCAGTAGGATTATTATTATTATTTTTTGTTTTAATGTTTGTTTTTTTGTTTTAATGATGAATTTTACCTGCAGTTGAAAGGGACAGCTATGGGGGCTGCCTTTGCGCCCTCATATGCTATTATTTATATGGGATTTTTTGAAAAGCAATTTATTTACCCTACTGGATTCTATAGGAATAATGTTCCACCAGAAAGTTGCACGCCAGCAAATGGAAGTGATTTGCCTTTTGGGCTTCCCAAAATAATATTTACCCTTACGTCACCCCAGTTGCTGGCATTTTGGAATTCCTGACTAAGCTTTTTCATGAAGATGCTGCAGCTGCCACTATAACAGTTCAATTGGCTGCAATTTCAAATTTTCACCTCTGATCTGAAGGTTCTAACCTAATGTCTCACAGACTATGTAGGGCCTTCTTAAAGGGTACCATACATCTTAGACCGCCTGTTAGACAACCCTTTACTCCCTGGAATCTGAATTTTGTGTTGTCACGGATTATTTGTCCTCCCTTTGAGCCTGCATCATACTGCCATTTAAAATTTCTCTCTTGGAAAACAATCTTCTTGGTAGCCATTATCTCAGCACGTAGAGTGTCCGAACTTCAGGCCCTATCTATCAAATTCCCATATTTGGTGTTTCATCCCAAAAGAGTGTCACTGAGGACTTACCTTTCCTTCCTTCCAAAGGTGTGTTCCAAGAATAACCGGAATCAAACTGTTGAACTCCCAACTTTCTTCAGTAACCATTCTAACAAGTTGGAGTATATGTTGCATAGGCTTGATGTTCACAGGCAATTAAGATTCTATTTGGACAGAGCAAAAGAATTTAGAAAATCAGAACAACTCTTTGTTTCTCATGCTGACACTAAGAAATGGCTACCAGTATCCAAAGTTACTCTTTCCAAATGGTTAACTGACTGCATAAAATTTACATATTCCTCAGTGAATCAACCATTAGAACATAGCGTGAAAGCACATTCCACTAGGGCTGTTTCTACTTCCTCAGCTTATGTGGCTAGGCTGTCTTTGGACACTATATGTGCAGCTGCCACTTGGTCTAAGCCACATACCTTCATCACACATTACAAAGTAGATAGGGCCTCCAGGGACAGGGCTTCCTTTGGTTCCACTGTCCTCAGGAATATACTCCCATGAGCCACCCAGGATTAGAGTGCTTGGGACACTACCCATGTGTAAGAATGAACGGCAAGATTGAACAACTTCACATAAAGAAGTTATGTACTTACCATAATGTTTCATGTGAGTTGTTCATCTCGCCTTCATTCTTACATTCCCACCCACCTTCCCCCTCCAGGTTTCTCGAAGAACGAGTAAGACTTGCGGCCTGGTGGGTGTTGTTCTAGGATTTCTTACTCCAGATGGAGTGCCTTTCATGTGTTGTTGTTTTACATGCTGGGATCAGCAAACTAGATCTGAGATGAGAGAGAGAGCATCATGGGATAGGGACTTGGCCTCGAGCTACTCTAAAATCTTGAGGTTGTGAAAGTGACCAACTCGGACCCGATGGATCAGCTCCGAACCCATGTGTAAGAATGAAGGCGAGATGAACAACTCACATGGAACGTTATGGTAAGTACATAACTTCTTTTTTCATCAACCACTGCTTATTTTCAAGCATTCTTGTTTCTCTAAGCTGAAACAGCAAAATTTTTTAACTATAATACAGCATAACAGGAGCTCACTCCCCAGCCCTGGCAACGCAGACCCACGTCTTGTTGCATCTTTCCTGTTGCTGTGAATACATGTAATAGTCAAAACAATTGATGTTATGTGATCCTATCTCGCCTACATTCTGACTGATGGGTTCGGAGCCGATCCTCGGCTCCGACTCGGCACGCTTATGCCAAAGAGCGAAGTCTCTTATTGGCTGAGCTTACTATATCCCAGGATGCACCACTACCAGTCCCCCAGATCTCGTTTGCCGCTATCAAGCAAAGACGTGGTCTCGAGCTGGCTGAGCTAAGTAGTGTTTTTCACTTACTTTCCTGTCAGGGAATTCCTAGATTTTCAACAAAAAAGCTGTTTTAACGGCTATTTAGTCTCTTTGTGTATGACTGATATTGTTTGTGAAGTATTTGTGTGGTGATTGCGCCTTTTTTTCTGACTAGAGGCTTCCTCTCAGTTGAAGGGCCTTCCCCTGTCAGTTACTTGCCTTCAAGTTCAGTTTTGTACTTAAGGATTCTTGGATCCTGTCTAGTTTCTTCTTTGTGACAGTTCTTGGTTAAAAAAAAAAAAAAAAAAAGAGAGAGAGAGAAAAGTTTTTCTCTGTGGTAATTAGTGTGTTTTGTTTTCGGCTGTTACTCTTGATTGGTTGCCATAATGTCACAGGCTCCTAGGCCTTCTGGTTTTAAGAAGTGCACTAAGTGCAGCTTCAAAATGTCTATTACAGATGACCACTCTCTCTGTGTGTACTGTTTGGGCGCCAAACATTTGCAGGAGTCCTGTAGTGTGTGCCACGCGTTTTCCTCGAGGGTCCTCCAAGAGAGGAAAAATAAACTTATTTTAAAAGGCCTTATTAAACCCTCATTTGAAGAGGCATTAGCTTCCTCTCCTTCTCCTGCTAAAGAAAGGGCGGCTCCGACCAGTCCGTCGGAACCGACCGCCAAAAAACATAGGCAGGCTTCTCCTTCGGCTCCACAGACTTCGGAGCCGAGGGCGGAACGGTCTGCCTCGATGCCTCCAGCCTCGACTCCTCTGGGTTCGGAGCCGACGTCTGGGGCATCGGGAGGCGGGTCATCTTCATCGGCTCCACTGATCTCGGAGCCGATGAAGGTTGTCCGCTCAGAAACTTCCTCCTCGGCGCCGAAGCCCTCTTCGGCACCGATGGAAATTGGTTTGGACATTCCTTCGGCGCCGATAATTGTAGAGTCGATTCGGAGCCGGTCCCCTAGTCCCTTGGAGCCGTTGGAGAGGCCTACTCGGACCCATTCGGTCTCTTCCAGGTCATCAAGGATGTCAGATTCGGACATAGACAGGGTGCTCCAAAGACTGTTCCAGTCCCCAGTCTTTCAGAAATTTGTTTCGGCTTCGACCCAATTGGCTTCGGAGCCGATAGCCCACTCCATTGCCATTCCTCCTCCAACCACTTCGGCTCCGTCGGAGCAGGTGCTGATGGAGCCAGTAGAGATCCTAGGGTCGGCTCCAACCCTTACTCCAACCCCGGCCTTCGGGTCCGAGTTTAGCACACGGACTTCTTCGGCCGGACCCAGGGGTGACGTTTCGGGACCAATGCTGTCGGTTCCGAGCCTCCCTCTCGGTGCTTCGCGGGACTTCCGTCTGCTATCATGGCTCGGGACCGGACCTCCCAGGATTCTGGGGTCCGGCTTTCAGAGCTATGAGGAGTGCCTTGGCCAAGTCTTCTTCGCCATCTCTACGGCTTTACTGGCACCTTCCTGGGCATGGAGACTGGGTCTTTGGCAGTTCCCCTGTCTCTAGGCAGCGGAGCCCCGGGGCCTGAGGTTACCCCCACTGGGGTTCCCCTCCTCCTGAGGGTCTTTCGGAGTTGTCTTCGGAGGAGCCCCAAGGAAGAGATCGTGCAAGAGGAAGCACGTGGACTCCCCGATGAGTCTCTTACATCGGACACTGATCTTGATGATGCGGAGGGGTCCCCTAAGTCGCCCTCGGATGATGTCTCATTTGCAGACATTCTAGAGATCCTTACAACGAGGCGGCTGGAATTCCAAACCCCTCCGCTGATGAGTCGGTGTTCCTCAAGGCCTTGGGGCTCAGCCCTCCGCCTCCTGGGTGTCTCCGCCCTTGACGAGCTCCTGGATTTGGTTTGTTGGAGGCGTGGGAACATCCAGATACTGTGGAACCAGTGCCTTCTCGCCCTAACAAATTTTTGTCTGCCCCACCCGAGAAGGAGTTCTTAACGAAAGGCGTGGCTGTAGATGCCATGGTGGTGGCATCTGCTACCCAGCAGGACGTGGCAGAGGCTTCAACGTCCGTCCATCCTCCTAATAAGGAGTCTAGGAGCATGGACCGGTACGGGAAGCGCACTCTGACTTCAGCGGCCTTTACTCTGAGGTCCCTGAATTATTTGGCACATTTCACTAGACTACAGAGGAATCTGGTCAAGGAGCTCTCAGACTCCCTCTCAGGTAACCTACCTGAGCAGCTAGCCCAGTCGGTTAGCTCTCAGTTGGCTATCCTTACCTCGATTTCTAACTCGTCCATGAGGCTCATTTCATATGCGGCAAGGCGGCAGAGCGGCAGGCACAGGCGTGGCTCTACGGAGACAAGCCTGGCTCCGTTTGTGTCATTTCGCGGAGGCCTTCAAGTCTTCCTTTGCCGACGCTCCCTTTGATGGTCCTCTTTGTTTGGACCCAAGGTAAAAGACACTCTTACCCGCTGTGAGCAGGAGGGAAAGACTTTATCTGCCGTAGGAGCACGTTATTCCACTCCCTTCGGCCTTATCCCAAGGCTAAAGAGGAGGGAAGATGTGGTTCCGCAAATCACAGAAATTCTTTCCTCAACAGCAGGAAGATTCCCCTTCCAGAGGCAGAGGACGGGGAAATTTTTCTGGGAGACGCTGTCCCAGAGGCGGCAGAGGCCCCCGCAACACTGGAGACCGCGAGTCCTTTCGTGGCTCTTCAGCCTCCCACACTCCATGAGGGATTGCCCGGCTGTGCTGCTCCGGAGCCAGTCGGGTGCCGTTTTGCCAAGCACCTAAAAGCCTGGGAGTCTATTACTCAGGACAGATGGGTGCTTCGGATTATTGCCGGAGGTTACACCATTCCCTTCACACACTCACCCCCACCGTCCAAAAAAATCCCGGACCCACCACCCAGTCAAAGGGAAATTGCAGCCGTAGAAGCTTCAAAGCTGCTAGAAAAAGGAGTCATCCAACCGGTCCCCACAGACCAGATCGGATCCGGAAATTACTCAAGGTTCTTGTGCCAAAAAAGACAGGGGACCTGAGACCCATTTTGGATCTCGGCAAACTAAACCAGTCCGTCATGAAGTCCAAATTCAATGGTCACTTTACAATCCATTCTCCCATTGTTGGAAAAAGATGTTTGGATGTGCTCCATAGATCTCAAGGACGCCTATTATCACATACCGATACATCAGGCGTCCAGGAGGTATCTGCGCTTCAGCCTGGGAGACAGTCATTTCCAATTTTGTGCTCTGCCCTTTGGTCTCACCACAGCCCCAGGGTGTTCACCAAGTGTTTGGCAGTAGTGACTGCTCACCTGAGGAGTCTCGGATTCCAAGTGTTTCCCTATCTGGACGACTGGCTCCTGACTGCCACCACCAGGCATCTACTACTAGAGAAACTACAAGCCACCATCTCCCTGGGTGCTTCCCTGGGAATTACATTCAACTGGTCAAAGTCTGTCTTGCTGCCTTCTCAGCGCATAAGATTCATAGGAGCAGAGATAGACTCAAAATTAATGCGAATCTTCCTTCCTACCGAAAGGATACAAACATTACAAGATCAAGTCCGAGCCCTGCTTCTAAGATCCAAAGCCCCAGCCAGGATGGTCCTGCAACTTTTAGGTTCAATGTCTGCCACGGTTCTCCTAGTTCCTCTGGCAAGATTGCACATGAGGATTCTTCAGTGGCTGTTATCGACACAATGGTCTTTTCAGGATCTCCCCCTCAATCATCACATACTGATTACAGAAACGTGCAACGGGACCTCCGCTGGTGGCTTCTGCCATCCAATCTGAATCAGGGAAGACCTTTTGTTATACCCCTCCGTGGCCACCTTGACAACGGATGCCTCCCAGACGGGTGGGGGGCATTGTCTGGGCAGGTCAGTTCAGGGTTCTTGGCTTCCAAACGAAACATTTCTCCATATCAATGTGTTGGAAATGAGGGCTGTACTTCTGTCCCTACAAGCCCTCCACGAGTTTCTCCCTCAAGGCATTATCGCCATCCACACAGACAACATGTCGGTGGTCTGGTATCTAAACAAACAAGGAGGGACCAGATCTTACCCCCTTTGCAGAGAGGCCATGAGGGTGTGGAAATGGGCAGTGGCTACCAAGCGCTTCCTGGTAGCGACCCACATTCCAGGAAAATCCAATGTATTGGCAGACAGACTGAGCAGGACTATTCTCTCCTCACGAATGGTCTCTGAACGAAACAGTAGCAGCTCAGATTTTCAAAAGATGGGGGATTCCGTGCTGCGACCTGTTTGCAACACCACAAAACACGAAGTGCAAAGGTTCTTTCCTTGACCCCGTCAAGGGGAGGCAGCTACGGATGCTCTAGTCCAACCTTGGCCAACAGGACTGCTTTATGCTTTCCCTCCGATTCCACTTCTCCCCAGAGTCATCCAGAAAGCTTCCCAATTGGGGTCCACAATGATTCTAATTGCTCCGTACTGGCCTCGTCAGGTGTGGTTCCCCTACCTACAGAAATATACTCTGGACGGTCCTTGGTTCTTGGATCTAACTCCAGACCTTCTGGTTCATCAGTCGGGACAACAGCACCAGTCCCTTCACACTTTGAAATTAACAGCTTGGCTCCTCCACTTCCGACTTTAGTCAGAAAGCACACCTTGGACCCGGAAGTTATCCATATTTTATCTTCAGCCCACAAACCCACCACTAAGAAATTGTATCATAGTAAGTGGAAGAGGTTTGCTATCTGGGCTCAACTAAGAGGCTTAGACCCTATTACTGCCCCGATACCAGAGGTCTTGAAATTCTTAACATCCTTGTTTAATCAAGGATCTTCAGTCTCTACTATTAAAGTCCAACTAGCAGCTATCTCCAAATTTCACGATTCCATAGACCCACCGTTGATGAGCAGCAGATTATGTAAAACGTTCATGAAAGGTGCTGTGCTTTTAAGACCCCCAGTTTTTCATCCTGCGCCTCCGTGGGATCTTGATTTGGTACTTCGTGCCTTAACATCTTCCCCCTTTGAACCAGCTGCTACATGTGAGTTGAAATATCTGTCTTGGAAAACTGCCTTCTTAATTGCAATTACCTCGGCAAGAAGAGTTTCAGAACTTCAAGCCCTATCTATCAAACCACCGTACTTGATTTTTCACAAGGATAGAGTATCACTTAGACCTAATCCATCTTTTGTCCCAAAAGTTTGCTCTAATCTCTGTCTCCAACAATCTTTAGAGCTACCAGTTTTCTTTCCAAAATTCTCAAACAAAGCGGAATACACCTTCCATACGTTGGATGTTCACAGGCAATTGCGCTTCTATCTAGATAGGACTCAGCAAATTCGGAAAACAGATCAATTGTTTGTGTCCTTTTCAGGTAATAAACTGGGTAAAACCATCACTAAAGCTACTATTGCCAAATGGATCAGAGATTGCATAACTCAAGCTTATTCCTCTTCAAATAAGCAACTTACAACATCTGTCAAAGCTCACTCTACTAGAGCTATGGCTACCTCTATTGCATTCCATTCCAAGCTCGCTATTTCTGAAATTTGTGCTGCGGCTACTTGGTCAAACCCGCACACTTTCATTTCCCACTATAAATTGGATGTGGCATCTAAAGGACGAGCATCATTTGGTTCCACGGTACTTAGGAGTGTTTTCCAGTGAGCCACCCAGGATTTAGGTGCTAGGGATGCTGTCCCATCAGTCAGAATGTAGGCGAGATAGGATCACATAACATCTTTTAGTTATGTACTCACCATAACTTCAGATGTTTGGGATCCATCTCGCCTACATTCCTAATACCCACCCTCCTTCCCCCTGCCTTGGAGATCAGAAGAGATTGAACGGTTTGGGTTCTACTGTTTTTATCTTGTATCATCTGTCAATGTTATATAAGCAGTGCATGCATGTGTGCATGTATGCGGACAAACTAGATCTGGGGGACTGGTAGTGGTGCATCCTGGGATATAGTAAGCTCAGCCAATAAGAGACTTCGCTCTTTGGCATAAGCGTGCCGAGTCGGAGCCGAGGATCGGCTCCGAACCCATCAGTCAGAATGTAGGCGAGATGGATCCCAAACATCTGAAGTTATGGTGAGTACATAACTAAAAGTTAGCTACACTACTACTTCAGTGATTAAAGCGAACAGCTGCAGTGTCACTTACGTAAATACAAAGAAAAGCATTGTGGAGCCCACTAGGAAGGTCGTTGCTGCGGACACTGTGATTTACATATTAGGTTTAAACTTCTTTCCCGTTGGCATATTGGAGCTCTGGACCTAAGTCCACTCTGCAGCATAGCCCAAGCCCGGACAAGGGGGATAAGAATGAAAAAGAACCGAAATGTAAGACTTGAAGACAGGTAGGACAAAATGAGCCTCAACTCACTGAGGGGTTTCTAGTATTAATTTGCTGGCCCAAGGCACAGTCCCAACTGCCGAGGGCCAGCACAATTCACCCTTTAGTCGCTCGATGTCACACTTCAAAACAAGAGTGTGAGCAGATAAAACAAGCAACCAAGGTTCCGTAACGATGCTAGCTAGCAAAAATGTTGAATACACAGCAAGTTAATTTTATGGCCAGATTTTTACTTACCTGAACTACTATGGCAGAAAACCAGTGGAATTTCCATATGACTGTGGCCACATCGGGGGTGATTTCTCCAGTAGCGATCCTTACAATCTGTGCCCAGAATAAATAGAGGTATCCAGTAGCAGGTAAAATCTGTCGTTATCAGCAAAAAGAAAGGAAATACCTGCTGCTGGACCCTCTATTTAGTGGGGGGAAATAAAAGAAAATTAGTCGGGGGTGGAGGTGTTATGCAGGTGGTGGCTTGGATTGCAGGAATCCCATTAGCTGCTGCCACTTGCTTTATCAAAGGCTTAGAAAGCCGATTTCATGTAAAAGTTTAATGTGAACAGCATGTATTACACACTGAATCGTAACTATAGCATGGGAATAACAACATTGGTTACAATTTCAGTGTGTTTTATCCTTTGCGCAGTTAAAAAATCTACATTAAAATTTCTCACACCACAGGAAGGCACTTGGGGGTAAAAGACTGAAATTCCTATTGTCTCATAGTGCGCTTGGATTTAACCACAAAGGCACCATGAGACAGTAGTCAGGGGTAATGAGTTAAGGATGCAACAACGCAACATGTTCCCCACTACTTTCTTAGACCAGTACATGTTCCTCATAGTGGGCAAAAATCTGTCCAGAAAGAAGACAGCAGATAATGAGTAAATTTACTATTACAGTGACTTTGCTTCAAACATCTACTGTTAAGCAAGTACCTTACAAAACCTTAACTTACTGTGATTTATCTTTTAACTCCCTGTAATTTATGATATATTTAGAATTTGAATTCTAACATATTTTGAGAGCTGCAAATGTGATGCTGCATCTGAGTAGGAAGAAAGTTTGAATTCTAATGTAACCTTGTTATTTTTTTTTTCTCTCCTTTTTACTAATTATCTTTCTTTTGCTGTCAAATTAGCTACTTCAGTGGAGAAGGGAGAATGCATGGGAGGGGCTACCCTCAGTCTTCTTCATGACAGAACCTTCAACTACACTGGAGACAGCCAGGCTCAGGAGTTGTGCCTGTACTTGACAAAAGCATCTAGTGTTCCTTATTTTGAGATTCTGGAGAAATGGATCTACAGAGGAATCATAAATGACCCTTACAGGTACAACATGTGGAAGTGATTTTGTAGTGATCTAGACATTGCATTTAGTTAGTTTTAATGAGTTTCTGGCAAAGAGGTTCTTCCATGAGAGCCCCAGTAGAAAGCATCCATCTTCCATGATAGCTACCCAGATTTAGAAAACTCAAGAGCGATCATTCAGATAAACAGGTTAGGAGAAAATGCAACAGAGGACAGCATGGTGTATTTGTTTGTAATGCCTATTCTAAGCAATACAAATCTTAATTAGCAGAACCCTGAATCAAAAAGCCTTGATGGAGGGTCTTTGAGCCTCATTTTTTCTTTGCTGTTGTCATAGAAGACTTGGGTGTCATGTATCCTTGTTCCCATGCTAGATGCAACACTGTCCTGATCCATGTAGCCCCAACATTTTATGAGGATTGAATCAGAGCTAAAACAGACATTCACCTCGATGACTGTCTCTTAAATGTTTTTTGGGGCCTGTCAGTTAGAATTAACATCTACACCTTTTTTTCAGTATTGAATCCGTTTTGACACTGATTATTTCAGGTATTCAAGCCTCCACCCCCACCCCCATTTTAAGGGGGGCGTTATTCTTTTTGCTCCTTATATTGGTTGGTATCTGAGGTCTTTCCATGCAGAAGACTGTTGCTCAGGGTACCTTAACACTTATTCCGCCTTTAGCCAGTACCAACTTCTTCAACACTAACATCAAAATTGCCCTTTTTGTTTCAGAACACATAAGTTTCCTTTGTATTTTTGCAGCCTCACGAGCGGCAGACTCATATATTTTACATATGGCTGGGAAGCAGTAGGCTTATATCTTGTCCTGTTTCTCAGATATTATAGAGTAATTGAATTAGGAATGTGAATTTGTGTGCACTCTCAGAAGCAGCAGGTTTGGGTCTTACCCTACTTTTCAGATACTTGGAATAATTGGCTTAAGTATTGATCTCTGTACAGTTAAGGTTGCCACCCATCCCGTTTTCAGCAGGACACTCATAGGTTGAGCTGCCTCATCCAGTTGCCTGCTGTGGAAAGTAATGGGACTTGAAAAGTCACACTTTTCGATCACACTCGTCATGGAAAAATCGCAATTACTTCCGGCTTTTCCACGGCAATTCAGTTACATCACCAACCCAGACCTACAAGCAGAGCTGTTCCCTGTTACATCCGGGTGCTTTAAATCGTGCAGCAGTTGGTTGCAGTTCATGAAGGGGGTGAGAACTGGGACAGGAAGAATCCTGTAAAGATCGCAACTGTAGAGCGGTTTGTTTTTCGCACTTCTACTGCCGCTAAAGAAAAATACGAGCTTTTCTTTTCTAACAAGCCAGCCATCCATTCATCCAGTCAGTCATCCATCCATTTATCCAGCCAGCCAGCCAGCAACCCATCCATCCATCCAGCCAGCCATTCATCCATCTAGTAATCCAGACATCCATTCATCTAGCCAGCCATCCAGCCAGCAGTCAAGCCAGCCAACCATCCAGCCATTAATCTATCCATCCAGCCATTCATCCATCCAGCTGCTACTCCCACCAAACAGCTAGCCACTGCAGCAGTCAGCCAGCCAGCTAGCCATTCCAGCAGCCAGCCACTCCAGCAGCCAGCCAACCAGCTAGCTAGCTAGCCACTCCAGCAGCCAGCCAACCAGCTAGCTAGACACACCAGCAGCCAGTTAGCTAGCCACTTCAGCAGCCAGCCAGAAAGCTAGTGAGCCACTCCAGTAGCCAGCCATCCAGCTAGTGAGCCACTCCAGCAGCCAGCCAACTGTTGTACCCATAACAGCATCTCTTTCACCACTCATGTGGTGACGTCATGGTAGAGGGTGTGGCTAGTGTCATATTGGCCACACACCTATGTCCCGTTTTGGCCCACTTAAAAGTTGGCAACCCTATGTACAGTCTCAGAGTTAGCAGTGTCACATCTTTCTTACTTTACAGATATATCCAGTACTGAACACCTGTAATTATGATAAGTTTGTAACTTTTGTTAATGAGCATTATCCTACTTGACAAAAAGTTGCTGGAATTGCATTTTAGTACTTTAAATATGAAGGATCTGTGTAGTAATACTACTTGCTCTTTGGAAGCTACTTTGCTGTTAAGAGGACAGAACACATCTAAGGACTATAGAAATAGACCAGTAGGTTTAGTTAGTTATGGTTGTGTTAATAATTGTGTAAAAACTGTAGATATTTTCTTTATGAAAAATGCTGCTGAATGGTAACATCTGAATAAAAGTATACACTCTACAAAGTGAAAATGCAGCAAAGTGTGAAAAGTAAAAAAATGCACATAAACATGTAGTAGTTCTACTGTAAAGTTGCAGCAAAATGTAAAATATATATATATATATATATATATATATATATATATATATATACAGAAATTGTAGATTTTTTTCTCCCTTCCGGGAGGCAGAAGCAAAACCTACTTGTACACTTAAACAAAGCTGAATCATCCATTTCCTGTCACTTAATCCATTACCTTATGCAGCCTGAACTTTCCGAAAGTTATTTTTGGAGCTACATTTTGTTTAACAAGGAGAAAAAGTATTGTAGCTTGAAAGGCGGGTGTTGAACTGAAGGAACAGGGCTAACTAAATACTGTCTAGTCATGTCTCACTGGGAATTTTGAAGCAGCAGCTGTTATCAGTAAAGAGTTTGGTTGTTGCTTGGATGAACTGTCTTCTGCTCTGCGTCACGGAGTTCATCTTCACTTTGCTTTGCCTTTTGATATTCTGCAATTTCTATATAGTAGCAGACAAATTCTAATAATTAACTAGCTTGATAACTAGTCATTTTTTTTAATGCCATCTGTCTGTTTAAACTTTGTATACATCTCTTTAGCAGGCAAACACATTATTTTGGACTGGTAGAAGGCAGCATATTTCTGTGGATATTTGTCGAATTCCTTCCCTTCGCTGTGTGGGGTGTTCGTGTGTAGAGAGACGATAGCCAGTGTCACAGGGATGCGGTGGTCCGGATCCAAGTTAGCCTCAAATACATGTGGACACGCCAAGGAATCCCTGATACAGAAGGGCGTCTTTTGCACAACTGGATTTCTGAGAATTAGGCATTATGGAAGATGCTGTAGGTGGATTGGACACTCTAAATTGGCCCTAGGAGTGCGTGTGTGTGCCTTCTGTGGAAGGTTGGGCGCCAGGCTGGCAACTCGACACTGTAAAAACTCCACTGCCAATCATGAGCAGACCGGTGATACGCTGTGGCGACCCCTAACCGGGAAAAGCCGAAAGAAGGCATACATCTCTTTGCAATCACCTATCTTTCTGTGTATTTAATGTAGTTAATGTTTAGTTCTCAAACTATATTTAATTTATTTAATTTAAAAATTCAAATCAAATTCAAAAGCTTGTGGCTAGTTGCTTTTTTTTTCAGAGCGTAATTGCATGGTATTGGTAAATTGTAATTGTTGATATCTGCTTTTCAAAGAGAAAAAGGAAATGATTTCTTAGCTTATCTGCCATAAGACTGTAATTACAATTGTCTCATTTTTAAGAGTGATACAGTAACTTGTAACCTTGATGTACAAAACTGGTCCTGCTAGTGGCATTAAGCTACAGTGGAAGCAGGAAGTGGTTTGTAGTAATGAAAAGGTATTAGCATCTCCTGGGAATTGCTGTGTGTGTGTGTGTGTGTGTGCCTGCGTCCATGCATACGTGTCTGTGTTTGTCTATGCAGCAGCTGAATCAGGCTATAGTTACAGTAGTTAAGATAAAACATGAAAGGCACTGGGCTCAGAGTGAGATGAGTGAAACCCTGGGAAGTCAGCAGTTATAACAGTGCTCTATGGCTGTTTATTGTGAAACCTATTTGGGTAGCCTAAGATGGCAGTGATCAGGTGCTATACAGACCAAACATTCCTCCTTCTGTCATATCTTTAGTTGGATCATTTGGATGTGGTAGGTGCTTGTCAGGTCCCAAGGCAGCAGTGTGTATTTTACATACAGTCTTAAAGCCAGCTTTCTCATATATTCATCTGGTCAGCTGTACAGATCATTAGGTCATAGCTGCAAGCTATTTAATGTTAATTGGTGACAGTGGTGGGGCCTCTCTATGACAGTAATGCATGCCACCTCACAGTAAATATAACAAATATGTATATTCTATGAAAAAATGGATGTAATACATAATGTTTATATTGTTTTAAGTGTGTCATTGCTTAGCTATAGGACATTGTATGTTTTGTCGCACACTTCCTAGAAGCAGTGTGACTTGCCTATTTTGATTACTAGTAATACAGCCATAGTATGTGTTAGTTATAAAACATTTTCACAGACTTGTAGATGTTATATTACATAACTGACCACAACTATATCTGAAATGTCGAATAAGAATTTAATTCCACTAGACGACGGAGAGCAGATTGTCACCCATTTTGTGCGAGTCTAGTTGCTTGGCCTCTGGTTCTCACTACTTCCCCATGATCTCAATGTTGAACTTTGGAAGAAGAAGCAATAATGGAATAAGTTGCTGTGCTTTCAGCAGTGTTTGTCTTTCACTATTTTTAGATTCTTACAGCTGGGCATCATCTGCCAACAGGACCATTCCTCATCTACTAGGTCTATCCGATATTCCTACCACCCACAAACTAACTGTTTGGGAGCGGTGTAGAGATTATGGCACCTGAAGCAGCATCGTGTTGCTGATTAGGAGTATTTTGCAGTGGCCTACCTTCCTTTCCCCTTTGAGTGCTCTCATACATATGTGGTCAGCTGTTCAGTGGGACGTGCTGGCATATTGCCCTGCCTCTACTGTGACTCACTTTCAGAGAGAAGGAGAAGAAAGTACCTGAAGCCGAGATTGTCTAGCAAGAGTAAATTCACAGCCAGTTACAATACCATATAAAAAACAAATCCAACAACAACTGAATCAAAGAGGTTGAAACCCATGTCATCTGTGCACCATCTGTGGGATGGTAGGTGGGTGCTGCCACTGAGACAGTAAGAAATTTGAACATCAAATTACCAGTGAGTAGGACTTGCACAACTGTACCATGTTCATCATTGCCATGCTGCAGTGGCATTTTGGGTAGATTCCCAAAGCTTACCCTACCTGGGATGTGGAAGGATAAGGATCCATGAGTTGCTGGAGAATGATCCTAGCAAAGCCTGCTCTGGACCTTGAAAAGTAAAACAGTTTGTAGTGCTTTTTGACGGTATGAACAGAAGACCAGATGCTGCCGCTGGATTCCTTCCTGAGTCCATCCTTTTCCAATATGCCATTAAAGACAGTAAGGCCCTAGTCGAGTGAGCCTTAACCTTGCCTGGAATAAAGTTATCATTCTGGACATAAAAGAAAACAATAGCAGAGGGCAGCTATCATACAGTAGTTTACTTAGAGACAGGGTTAACCTTTTCTAGCTGTTCAGCATTCCTATGGGACTTTGTTCTGTCAAGGTAGTACCTGAGGTACCTGTGTACATCCAAGGTATGTTGAATATTTTCTCCCTTGCTTTTTGCATCAGGATAGAACATTGGGAGATTGATGGCTTGATTCAAGTTAATTCAGAAACAACTTTAGGTATGAATTGTGGTTTAGTGCATAGCACAAGCCTTTCCTTGTGAAAATAAGATAAGGTTGGCTCACCATGTGAACTTGCAGCTCAGAGGCTCAACTTGCATATGTCACAGCAATGAGTTAAACAGTCTTCCAAGTAATGAACTGTAAATCAGCCTGCGAGGCAAGTTCTAAATGAGGCGAGGAAAAGTTTTCAAGAACAGAGTTGAGATCACTGGCAGAAGGAATTTGTTTTTGAGGGGGTTTCATGTGCAACACTCCTTTCATAAATTGTTTAACCATAAAAAGAGATGAAAGAGGGGGATCAATAAACAGACGAGCAGAAAGATGCACTTGGATAAAAGCATGTAACAAACCATCTCTAGGTAGCTTGTGCAAATATTTTAAAGCCAGAGGGATCAAAACCCTTTTAGGACCTCTGTTATTGGCTGGGTATCACCTAGAAAGCCTCTATCACTTGTAAACGTAAGATTTTCTAGTTGCAGGTTTTCTTGCCTCCTTAAATACCTACTGCACATCCTCATGAAACAAGTGCCTAAAAGGTATCAAAATAGAATCATCCAGGCTGTCAGCTGCAATTGCTTTAGTTTGTTGTATACTATTCGCTCTGATTATTAGCTTGAAATGATGCTTAGTAAAGCTTTGCACAGAAAACCCAAGCAACACAATGAAAAACTATAAATGTTATGGATTAATTAATCAATTACTTAATTAGTTATGAATTAATTTAATTAATGTCTTGACTATATAGGGTATTTTAGCATGAGGTGTGACTATCTTGACAAAGCCTGACATAGTCTCAGGCGAAAGTGCTTGTGGATATTCACTTTTTACTGTGTGTTTTTGCAATAAAGAATTTTGTTCTCCAGGAAAAGTTTATTGGACGTTTGGTGGTCTTCTGTTTGCACTTTTACTGGTTCGTTTTGGGACTTTGTCTGTTCTACTAGTTTTTGGTTTTAGTTTGTTGTATACTATTCGCTCTTGATACTCTATGAGCAGATCCAGACTGTGAGGAAGCTTGTGGTAATTGTCCTTGGCCAATTCCATTAAAAGGGAGAACCAACTTTGCCTGAGCCAGAAGGTGCAACCTAAATGATCTTTGGTAACTCTCTCTGAATCTTTAAAAATGCCTTGGGAATTATTGGAAAGGGCAGCAATGCATACTGAAACTTTTCCAACCATGGGAATGATAGAGTGTCTGTCTTCCAAGCAAGGCTGCAAGGATGTCTTAAACAGAATGTTTTCAGTTGTCTGATTTGAAAGGAGATGAGATCTGCTAGAGCTGTTATCCATATCTGGATCAAGTCCTGGAGGACCTCTTCATGGAGCTTGCACTCTTTTGAGGGTCTGTCCAGGATTTGCTTAGACTGTATGCCACTGTGTTTTAGTCTGACAGAATGTTTGAGGCCTGAAGAGTCAGAATACACTGTAGAGGGTTGCCCAGACCATTGCTGCCAACTGGCAAAGAGAGTATGACCTTGTGTACCCCCTGCTTTTTTTAAATTATTGTTCTGTTATTCTGTTTATTGTTTGATGGTCAGCTGACATTTAATACAATAAAAAAAAAATCACACTAAGTTGTCTTACAGTTAACCTAATTATCCAACTTAATATCCAATCTTGTGTCCTAAATGCACAGTCATCTTATCCTTTATGTTGTAATCTAATAACTGTGCAACAATTTTCACCTACTCACTCAATTCCATACTGCATCTCAGCCTTATTTGTGCAGTTGTATGTGTTGTGTATTGCATGTATTGCATTGTGTATTGTATACTGTATAGCTAGCTGATTGTGGAGCTTTCCTCCCCCATCCTCCACTAAAAATAGGCTCACTAAGGCCCAGTGGACCATGCTGGTACACAAATGCAAATAAATAGATAAATAAATATAAATGGTGTTTAAAGGGGCACTATTCCTTTCATAAAATCCATTTCTTGCCGCAGACCGAAGTGTCTGTTAATTACCTCCCCTCTTTGTGGCACTGCTCATGATGTAGCAAAGAATCCCATCCACAACATCAGCTTTCTTTAAAAAAAATGCTTGCACCTGTGTCCCTTTACTGATTTTGTTCCCTGTGGAGTAAAATGCTCATCTTCAGTTTTCTGCACATCTTTGTGAGTTGCTTCTTCATATCAGAACTTTGATATGTGCAGTGTTTCCCGTTTTCATGCCAACATTCTAATTTCTGTCTATTTTTGTAGGTTAGGTAGTCCAGTCTTCAAAACGGCAACTCCGCGGTTATTAACTAAAGTCAGGGATTCCAGCAGGCATATCCTGTGTGGCTATAGCATACATGTGCGTAGCTAGAGTGTAGCAAATACAAATCTGTACAGAAAAAAAAACTTTAAGCATTTCCATTTGTTTTAATTTCTTCCTGTCTCACAAATAGAGACTGTGTGCATAATGCTGTTTGCACATGGAACTAGTAGTTGACACTTATTTTGTTGTTGTGAGAAAAAAAAAAACGGAGCACTTTTCCTGCATCTTCTATTTATAATTGAAAATTTCTGCCTGGGTAGTTCTTTTGTTTGTGTGTGAGAACGTGCATCGATTTTCACACTTTTAGTTATAATAAGCCTTTGCTGCCCTATGGACATAGGGGCTGTTTCAATAAAGAAAGACTGTAATACACAGGTAAGTATCAGACAAAAAGTGGTACTATGTTACGGGACTGCAAGGTGCTGTGGATGTTGACTGTATGGGGTTGAGGGTACAAAATAGATGGTTTGCAGACTAACTGTAACGGGTTGCTTAATCATCTTAAACACAGCTGCAGCTACTATATCTTCTTATTTTTTGCACTTAAGAATCAACATGCCCATGTTGAATTGCTGAGTTGCCAGTTCCGGTTACATTGCAGTTGAATGGAATGCTGAAAATACCCATCCTTACTTATTAATGTGGTTAGCTTTACATTATATACTGATATTTCTACTGGGTTTTGATACTCTTTCTGCAGAAGGGAGTCAGAGAGAAAAATATTTTAGTTATATTTATTTTTCTCTGTGCAGAAAGACAGAGACAGCATAGTAGTTTTGAACTTAAAAAGTAACTATTTTTAATGTACTTTTCAGTCAATGCCTATGGCTCCTAATGGTATCCAGGCATTTTTTGGGATGAGAGTCTGGTTTCCTTAACTAAATGACTTACCATTTATAGTAGATAGTATTAAAACAGTAAAGTTTTAATAAAAAATTAAACTAATGTTAGTCTTGAATACCATACAGTGCAAATATTCATTGTTTTTCAATTGATATTCATATTTACCTTCATATTTTTTAAAACTTGAGATGCATTTTATTAAGGGCATAGTATGAATCCTAGCAGTAGGAAATGGAAAACTGTATCCTCAGTGTCCAGTTATAGTACACTAAACTGGAGATATGAAGATTTGCAATATTTCTACATGTACTTAATATTTCCAAAACCACGTCACACATAAATTATTTCAAGGCATCAGCTAAAACATTAGATTATGTTGAAGAAATCTACCTACAAGTTGTGAGTCCTGAGAGGTATTCAGTATTATTTATATTGCTAATTAAACAGCTAAGCATGATGATTCTCACTTTTGTAAATATTACAACAAGTTAAGGTGGCAACAGCTTATGCACATACTGGGGCCTATCGGTCAGATAATCCAGGATCCATGAAACTAAGGGAAGGATCCAGATTCACCTCTGACAGCTTACTCCCCAGCCTGTGTGGTTGGCTGGTGTTAAAGGCACTTGAGAAGTCCAAGAACATGATTCTGAGGGATCCTCCCCGTTTGTCCAGGTGACTTTATGCTCTCTGCATAAGGTGGATAATGGTATCTTCGACCCCTATTTTCTCTAAGTGTGTGAACTGAAGGGGGTCTAGTTCTGACCTGACCTTGGGGTGAAGTCCTTCCAGGACCAGCCTCTCAAGGTCTTTAATGCAGTATGACATGAGTGCCACAGGCTTGTAATCTGAAGTATCCCACCTGGGCATGCATTTTTTGGCACCAGAATCAGGCATGATGTTTTCCACAACACGGGTACCCTATGGGTTCTGGTCAGTTTGAAGATCCTGAGTAGCACCCATTCAAGCTGTAAGGCATAGGTCTTCAACACCTGTGGACTAATGCTATCAAGCCCCACTGCTTTTGTAAAGCATAGTCTTCTTAGTTCTCTGATCACCTGGTCCTCTGATAGGATGATAGTAGAACTGCTAGCCTCTGCTTTGCCAACTGAGGTGAGAGTATGGGCAGTTTTTGTTTGTGTCATGTGGTCCAGATGTGATTGTGTACCTTCTTTCCCATGTGTTGAACAGTAGATACGGGGGAGACAGACAAGATATGCATTTTGCTGTCAATGGAGACCACATAACATCTTTGTCCGGTGGGTGTTATGAAACCTATTAAAGAACATGTTAGACTCACTGGCTCTCACACAGTCACATTTCTATTGGTTTCATATGATTCAAGTTCCTTATACTGGAAATAATTCACCATTTCGTTGGGGACATGCAAACCTTCCTGAGTATGCGAGAACTCGCATACCAGCTAAGCTTACAGGCTGACATCTACCCAGGCTACATTGAAAACTTAAACATCAAGTGCACTCTGAAATGGTACATCAACCCACCTAGTTTTTATCCAAGACATTAACAGCTATGGTCAGTGCACATACAAGATAAAACTGCACCACAGCCCAGCGCCATCTCTTTGCCAACAACAGAACTCTTCTTAAATTTTAAGCATTTTCTACTTCTACTTGTTTCAGCAATAGTGCCACATGTTTTTCAGTCTAGTACTCATACAAACCTCTAAATGTGTACAGCACCACCTAACTTTGATCCTTAGTGTTTAATAAGTTGTCAGTTGTTTTGCTGTATGCAACAGCGTCACCTGTTTGTTAATTGTTGACTGAACATATTTTTTCAGTGGTCTTAATCCATATGACGCCACCTATTTTTCAGAAACGTATGCAAATGAACCCCTAAATGGCTAAAGGACCACATATCTTTGATTCAAAGTCTCCGTATCTCCAATTGTTAGCTCAGTTTGTTTCTGGTGTTATACCAAATCCACTGTTCTGTTTTGGCTGGCTTATTTCTTAAACCTGTTTGGTCAGAGCTGCCTATTTATTGCAAGCACAGAAGAGGACTTATTTTCTGATGAAGTTCTAAATAATAAAAGAAAGAAAGTGCTCAAAAATTCAACTGTTCAGCATGTTTTGTTTTGTGACTTTGTGGAACCCCGCTTTCTCTCTCTCTCTCTCTCTATGTGTATATATATATATATATATACATATATATATATATATATATATATATATATATATATATATATATATACACACACACACATATGTGTGTGTCGTTATCGAAAGTGAACTTTTTGAATCTCATCATATCAAAACAGCCTATCTAAACAGCAAATCTTAAAAAAAAAAAAAAAAAAAGGCAGACCAATTTTTTTTTTCAGGGTGCAAGCCCCTACACCAACAAGATGGAGGAACTTTACACCATCCTTCAAGCGTATATATAGCAACGCCGCAGTCCCACTACAGTGAAAGAAAGGGGAAAAAACTGAAGTGCACCACCAGCTAACAGGTGACAGTACACTGTAATAAAGCAAACTGCAATATTAAATAAAAACAGTGTGCTAAATGGGCAGTAGGCAATCTTTAATGATAAAACAGTAAAATGGGTAAGCGCATTTGTAGAATAATCTACTTCATAAGACCATAAAATTACAATGACAGACTTATTTTATAACGATTCAAAAACATAATATCCAATAAAATAATGATATAGGAACCACATGATTCAGTGCAATTTCATTTTCTTTAATTTAGGCCTTAGAGACCTTGTCATTTAAACCTCCCTTCTACCTGTAAGTGTAAAATCCAAAACAGTTCCCTGTATTCAGTCTCATTACGAATGTCACCTATTCTACCAGTCTCTCTAACAATTTCTATCACTTTAAATTTAAAATTATGTTCTTGATTTGTTTCTACTATATGTTTTGCTAAGGAATGGTTACTGATGTTCTTCGTGTTTCACTTTTGCAGTCATTACATTTGGGTAATCTGCTGGCAGGTTGCCTTCAGTCAGCCTGAATAACAAAGTCTTGGGTCCTGCGTTGGTTGCTGTCTCCTCTTCCATGACGTCAGGTCGTCGGGTATAAAACAAGCAGCCAACGCCATTTTAATCAGTCTTTCTTGCCGCGCAGTGCCCGAAGCAGAAGCAGTTCGCAAGTGCCAGTCAGCCGACTCCTGAAATTTTTGTATTCAAGTTTCAGAACCGAAGTCTTCAAACTAAAGCTAAGTACCCCGTTGGGGAAACTTTTTCTTGCTCCTTACCGATGTCAGTAAAAGTTAATAATTGCATTACTTGTGGGAAGCAAATACCTCATAAGGGTTTTCATTTTTACTGTATTCCTTGCCTAGGCCCTGATCACAACATGCCTTGCTGTCGGTTTTGTGCTAAATTTAACCAACGCACTATTATGCGTCGGTATATTTTTGCTTCTAAATATTTTGGTTCAAGATTTAACTACCCTGAAATGCCGTCAGTTAGCAATCCGACTACCGGAGTTCACAAAAAACACAAGGAAAAAGACAGAGACAGACTGTTGAGGTCCACAACTGACGACAAAGCTTCTCCTAAGCCAGTCGCCGGTACTCAGTGAGGCACTTTCGCAGCCCCTGATACCCGGTAATTTTGAGTAGCAGACCTCTACCGAGACCCATTCGGAGTCCGGTATGCCACGGGATTCTCAGAGTATTGAACCCGCGGATGTCTCTCCCTTGGATGGGTCCAGAGCAGCTGAACAGGCACCGGCTTCTGAGGGTGTTTTCAGGCCACAACATTTTTATATTAAACCAACGCCAACAACAAAAACAAGATCAAAAACAATTTCTATGTCTAAAAAAAACCTGACGCATGAGCCACGTGCTCAGTTCCCTATGCCTAAAAAAACAGATGATCAAAATGGTTGAGGTTGAGGCTAAGAGGCCTAGGCAAGGCACTGATTATGAATCTTCAGATCAGGTTTCCATTTCTTCTGATTCCTCTTCTGATCAGGAATTTTCTATTCCACCCTATGAGGATTCTGATGCAGATGAATCCATTCCATCTGCATCTCCTCCTGAGGATTACTGTTTTGGAGAGACTTTGCATACTTTACGGGAACATTTTCACTGGGAGAGTCAGGACTTCTCTGAATCAAAAAAGAGGCTTAGGGACTTCCTTCTTCTTCCTCAGCATAGGCCTTTGGCAATACCTCCTGTATTAGACATTGTTGATGATGTGTTCTCGGAATTGAGCTTGGCCCCTGATTTTCTGCCACTGGCTCCTAGTAAGCCAGACAGATATTACAGGGTTACTGACTCCCACAAATTTCTTTTCAAAAATCCTGCTGCTGATCCTGAGACTATTTCTCAGGGTCCCAAGGGGGTTAAGGGTTCTACAGCCAAAAATCCTACCCCTTCTGATAGAGATTCCAGGGTGCTGTATAGATGGGGTAAGAAGCTTTACACGTCTGCAACCTTGGCAATCAGGGCTTTAAACTGCCAATTTCATATGCTTAAATATAAATAGCATGTTATGGGCTTACTTAAACAGAAAATGATGTTGATTTCTGATTGTGTGGAAAATAAAATAGTTACAGGATTTATTGCATTCAGCAGAACAGGTTGGAAAGCATACTTTGCAATGTGGTTTTGATTCTTGGAGGCCTCTTGTAGGGCCACTGTTTCTGGATCTGTGAATAGAAGGCATGCCTGGCTCAAGGAGCAAAGTCTGCCTGATCATGTTAAAGCTAAATTGTTGGATGCCCCTTTGCAACATGATGCTCTGTTTGGTAATAAGGCAGAAGAGGTTTTAAAGAAAATGGAGGACAAAGCTAAATCTATGCAAACTGTAAAATATTTCTTGCAAGTGCAGCCACCCAGGTTCAGTAGGCACTGGCCTACTAAAAACTGGTCCTTTCCTGTGTCCAACAGAGCCACTCAGGGCAAACCCAGGTGCTCAAAAGGCTCCAGATATCAATCACAGGGTTCTTGCAGGTCAAAGCAATGGGGTGCTTCCACCTCAAAATCTGGAGGAAACAAAGGACAGTCCTACAGTAAGCAGTCTCAATGACTTTCCTTACCATCTCCAAGCACTTATCTTTTGGCAGCCCCCTTGGGGGGAAAACTAGCACTTCATGTCACCAAAACAAGGGACTGTCATTCACTCTACCCCCTGCCACCCAAACCCTAACTACAGACGCATCAGACTATGCTTGGGGGGCCCGTCTGGCAGGGAGATGCATTCAGGGCAAATGGAGCCCAAACCAAATGCATCTGCATATCAACCAGAAAGAAATGCTAGCTGTTCAGAATGCTCTGACAGCCTTCAAGGACTTACTTCATCCAGGACAACTACTGATAAGGACGAACAACACCACTGTTATGTGATACATAAACAAGCTGGGGGTACATATTCCTACCCCCCTTTGCAGACTAGCCATGGCATTGTGAAACACAGCTTTGACTTACCAAATACATCTTCAAGCTCAATTCCTGCCAGGAAAGCAAAATACTCTGGCAGACAACCTAAGCAGAAATCTTATGGACCTGCACGAATGGAAACTGGATCCACAAATCTTCAACAGGTTAACACAGAAATGGGGAGCCCAGACACAGATCCATTTGCCTCTCCCCAAAACTATCACATGGACAAATTTTGCACAAGAACATCATAAAAAAGCATGAAAAGTGGATGCTCTATCCTTCAGCTGGAAAAGCCTATCCGTCTATGCCTTTCCCCCTCTGCCTCCACTCTTCAAGGTCTTACTAAAAGTCAGACAGGAAAAACCAAAAATGATCCTAATTGCTCCGGACTGGCCTTACCAGCACTGGTACCCGCTTCTAAGGAATATGTTGCACCTTCCTCCGTGGTACTTGCCTCAAACACCTCATCTACTGTCTCAGCAGAACTTTCCAATTCTACATACTCTGCTCCAAACTCTGAATCTTGCAGCATGGCTGATCAACTAATTATTCAAACCACATCTCTCAGTAAACCTGTGATGGATGTCATTTTGGAAGCCAGAAGGCCTAGTACTAGAACATCTTATGCTGATAAATGGAAGAGATTCTGTGCTTGGAACCAAGCACAAGGAATAGAGACAGCAAAGCCCAATATTCCCCAGATTTTACAATACTTAACTGAGATGCTTGACAAGGGCCTATCTTTTTCTTCAATAAAAATCCATGCCTCTGCCATCTCGGCTCATTACAACACAGAGCCTCCCCTCTTTTCTCATCCACTGCTTAAACAGTATCTAAGAGGGGCCAAAAATTTAAGGCCTCCCAGGAGAGCACCAACTTCTGCATGGGACCTCAGTTTTGTGCTGGAAAAACTCACCCTGCCTCCTTTTGAACCAGCAGCTACTGCAGATATAAAATTTCTATCTTGGAAGACAGCTTTTCTTTTGGCAGTCACTTCAGCAAGAAGGGTTTCAGAACTACAGGCTCTCATGGCAGTGGAGTCTTTCATTATTTTTTACCCGGGCAGGGTGGCCCTCAGGACCAATCCTTCTTTTATGCCTAAGGTGGTATCCAGTGTGGCTCTTAACCAGACCATTCACCTGCCAACATTTTACCCAAATCTGCAGAACAAGGGGGAGCGGATTCTGCATTCAATGGATGTACACAGACAACTAAGATTCTACTTAAACAGGACCAAATCTTTAAGAAAGTCTGAGCAGCTACTGGTAGCATTTGCTGCAGGATCACAGGGGAAGGCTATATCAAAGCAGACTATTTCTAAATGGATAAGCCACTGCATTCGTTTCTGCTATTTGCACCATGGTAAACCTGTGCCCAAGGGGATCAGATCACATTCCACCAGGGCTGCCTCTACTTCAGAAGCTTTTCTCAGAGGGGTCCCAACCAAAGACATTCTAGAAGCTGCTACTTGGAGCTCTGTTCATACCTTCACAAAGCATTATCATTTACCTCTCTTCTCTCAATCCAGGGCAGGCTTTGCCACTGCAATCCTGCAGGGCCTTATAGGTGCTCCTAATGCTGTTTAGTTCCATCCTCCCATCCATAGCTTTGGGATTCTACCCAAATGTAATGACTGCAACAGTGAAACACAAAGAACATAGTACAGTTGTGTACACTTACCATAAATGTAGATGTTCGAGTGTATTCACTGTTGCAGTCCGGGTTACCCACCCGCCATCCACCATTCTATACCTTTTCTTTCCTTCACTATACTCAAAAGCCTTTGTGGTGTGTTTGCTTTTAGTTGAAGGTAAAGTTTGTCTCCAAAAGTGCATTTATATATTTACAGTTTATTTATATATATTTTTGCTCCCCATTTGGGGGGGGCACCTGACATCTGGGGCAAGAAAAACTGATTAAAATGGCATCGGCTGCATGTTTTATACCCCTGACGACCTGACATCATGGAAGAGGAGACAGCAACCGACGCAGGACCCAAGACATTGTTATTCAGGCCAACTGAGGGCAACCTGCCAGCAGATTACCCAAATGTAATGACTGCAACAGTGAATACACTCGAACATCTACATTTATGGTAAGTGTACACAACTGTACTTTGTGTTCTTATATCTCTAATGTGTTCTGTCATTCTCCCCATCAGTGAACTGTTGAATGTTATGTTGTCCTATCTCGCCCTCATTCTTGCTGGTTGGGTTCGGAGCCAGTCCTCTGCTCCGACTCGGCCGCATACCAAAACTCGAGAACTTCTACTGGCTCGAGGCTACAACCTATCACAGGATGCCTAGCGGCTGTTCCCCAGATCTCATTTGCTGCTTGAAGCATTGGGATTGTCTTCGCTGGCTCAGCTAGTTATTACTTTTATTATACATTTTTTTCTCTATATCCCTGACAAAAACTGTTTTATTAGAGTCTATTAATATCTTCCCTTGCTAAGTAGTGTGCTCATGTGTGTTGTTTTCATTACTTGGGTGTGTTCTTCAGCTGTTTCTCTTTAGGGCCCTTTTCTTCTTCTATCCCCTTAGAGAATCTGTTTAATTTAGAGGATTCTTTCTCTTTAGCCCATTTCTTTCTTACAGGGCTTCTTCCCCATTCCTTAGGAGTCACCATTTAAGTTAGAGGTGTCTCCTCAGGTTGAAGACTTCTCCTCCAGCCCACCTTTTCTCTCCTAGTTAAAAAAAAAAAAAAAAAAAAAAAAAACTCTTTACCTTTGCTTCGATACTGTTATTGTTATAGTTATTGTTGTTGCTATTGTAGTTTTTCCTTTGGTCTCTTTTATAATGTCTAAAGAACCTGCTAAGGAATCGAGACAATCTGGGTTTAAAAAGTGCGATTCTTGCACCCAGAAAATGTCTCTAACAGATGGACACACAAGTTGTGTGTATTGTTTAGGAGCAGTCCACCTGCAGGATTCTTGCTCCATTTGTCATGGTTTTAGTGCGAGGGTCCTACAGGAAAGAAAAAATAAACTTATTTTAAGAGGTTTGTTGAAAGGCCCTTTTGAAACGGGAGAAGGTAGTCAGGCCTCTAAATCTAAAAAGTCAGCTTCGTCGGCTCCGATGTCTGAGCCGTCAAGCAGTCATAAAAAAACAAGTATCTTTGGAGTCGAAGGTTATCGGTTCTGACAAACCTGGTCTTCCCTCGGTTCCATCTCAGTCCTCAGAACTGTTGCGGAGCCAAAATAGGAGTTGGTCACCATCATTGGAACCACAGTCTGTGGCAAATAGTCGCAGGTCATCGACCCATTCCTCTCGGTCCTCAGGAAGTTTATCGGATGATGACGTGGAGTGGGTGGTGAAGAGGTTACTGCAGACGTGGGCCCTGGCACAAATTCTTTCGAGCCCAGCCCATCGGAAAGTGGAGCCTACCACTGTATCTCAGGTGCCATCTGTTCCTCCTCCGACTCGGACGAGTTCGGAGCCAGAGTGTCAGGAAGTCGTTGTGCTGGAACCAGCGGAACCAGTAATCACCCACGATATCCCGGCTCTGACGTCTGCTCCTATCTCGTTGATGCTGTCTTCCATCGAGGGATCTGGAAGCCGACACTCCCTGGTCGGCTTCAGGGGGAGAGTTGAGTCGGACCCTTGTCAGAACCGACTCTCCCACTCACCGCTTCGGCACAGGTGAGTTCGGCGCCCACATCAGCCTTGGAGCCATCCTCCTCGGTGCTGGGGAGATCTCCCGGCCCCTTGGGATTGGAGTCTCTCTTGGCCCAGGATCGCGGCGCCTTCAAGGTGATGAGGAGTGTGCTCTCCACTGAGTCTGCTCCACCTTCGGCTCCAGCCACTCTTCCCCCTAAAGGACCAGCGTCTACTGCTTCATCATCCCTCCATCAGCCCCAGAGTAGAGAGTCAGTGTCCTAGGAAACCCCAATGGGTGGACCCCCCTCTTTGACACCTCCCCTTAACATCCCCATCGAGGAGGTCCCTTGGAAGAGACAGTGTAAGAGGAAGCCCATAGACTCCCCTGAGTCTGTCATTTCTGATACAGATTTACAGGATTCAGAAGGGTCCCCACGGTCGCCCTCTGAGGATGTCTCTTTTTCAGACATCCTAGAGAGCCTTAAGCAGAGGGGCAGTTGGAAATTCCTCTCCCTTTCTGAGGATGAGTCGGTATACCTGGAGGCATCTGGCTCTCGCCCCTCCACCTCTTGGGGTTCTCCGCCCTTCGACCCCGCCCCCCCCCCTCCTGGGTGTTGTAAGTCGAAAGGTGTGGGACTCTCCAGAGTCAGTGGACCCTGTTCTGAGGAGGCCAGACAAATCCATTACGGCCCCAGAGGATAGACAATACTTAACAAAGGGAGTTCTAGTAGATGCAATGCAAAGAAGGAGTTAGCTGAAACTTCTGCATCGGTCCATCTACCGAACAAGGAGTCTCGTACGATGCAGAGATACGGGAAGCGCATGTTCTCCTCAGTGGCCTTTACCCTACAGTTACTGAATTACTTATTGCATTTCACCCGACTTCAGAGGGATCTCCTTAAAGAGCTAGGAGATACCGTACAAGGTGCTACAGCCCAGGGTTTGTTGGATAAGATAAATACCCAACTTGCGACCTTAACCTTGATTATGAACTCCTCCATGTGCCTCATCTCCTATGCAGCAGATGGAGCGAGCAGGCACAGGAGTAGCACTTAGGAGACATTCCTGGATGCGCCTTTGCAAGTTTGCTGAACCCTTCAGATCTTCCTTTATTGATGGCTGGTCCTTGTTCGGGACGAAAGTAAAAGAGATGCTCACCAGGAGCTAACAAGATGGCAAGACTCTGTCTGCCATTGGAGTGTGTTTTCTGCCCCTACCAGACTTTATCCTAAAGGTCAAAAGAGCAGAAAAATGTGATTCCAGAAGTCCAAAGGAGCCTTGTCAGATGCTTGTGGTGATCTTTCCCCCAGGGGCAGAGGGGGGAATAATAATAATGGAAGACACTGTCCATGTGGCAGAGGGGGACAGAGATACATTCTCCAGTCCACCCTTCCAGTGTTCCTAAAAGGAGGTCCGACTGTCCACCTCTGGAGGCAGTTGGGGGAAGACTATCACTGTACCCAGAAGCCTGACTACAACTGACTCAAGACAGATGGGTACAGTCAGTTATATCCAGGGGATACAGCATTCCTTTCCACCATCCACCTCGTCCATCAAAGTCTATCCCAGACTTTTCACCCAGTCAAAGGGATCAAGCAATCCTAGAAATTCAAAGGTTGCTAGAAAAAAAAAAGAGTCATCCAAGAAGTCCCCGCAGACCAGATTGGATCCAGATTTTACTCAAGGTTCTTTTTAGTTCCAAAAAAGACAGGGGACTGGAGACCAATATTGGATCTCAGCAGACTAAACAAGTCGGTAAAGAAAGCAAAGTTCCGGATGGTAACACTGCAGTCTGTACTCCCTTGGGACAATAAAATTGGATGTGCTCTTTAGATCTTCAGGATGCGTACTACCACATAAAGATGGACAGGCGCTCCAGAAGATTTCTACGCTTCCGGCTGGGAGCCAGTCATTATCAGTTCAGAGCTCTGCCCTTTGGTCTCCCTACAGCCCCCAGAGTGTTTACTGAATGCATGGCAGTAGTCCTGGCTCATCTGAGACGTCAAGGATTCCAGGTGTTTCCATATTTAGACGACTGGCTCCTGACTGCCACCACCAAGCACCTACTAATCAGAGTGAGGAATGCTACCATCCATCTCTGGTCAGACCTAGGCATTACTATAAATGCAGACAAATGTGCCTTGTTGCCATCACAGCGTATTACCTTTATAGGTGCAGAATTAAAGACAAATGACATGGCAGCAAAATTGTTTCAAGAGAGAATACAAATGCTACGCAGTCAAGTATCTATCCTACTCAAGAAGAAAAAGGTACAAGCAAAATTCGTCCTCAAGGGCTTAGGCTCAATGGCAGCGGCGATAACACTAGTCCCACTGGCATGACTACACATGCGGATATTGCAGTGACTTCTCTTCGCTCAATGGTCCATACAGGAGTTACCCATGTCTCACAAGATTCTCATTACGAATGCCTGCAAGATGGACCTACTATGGTGGCTTCAGTCCACTCAGGTAACGATGGTCAGGCTGTACTTCCCCAACCTGTTGCTACAGTAACCACGGAGGCTTCCCAGATAGGGTGGGGAACATTATCTGGGACAGACTGTCCAAGGGGTTTGGAAAGATCACGAGTACCATTTGCACATTAGCGTCCTAGAGATGAGGGCGGTGCTTCTGGCATTGCAAGCATTTCAGAGCTCTCTTCGCGTGGGGAATATTGCAATTCAAACAGACAATATGTCAGTGGTATGGTACATCAGCAAACGGGGGGGGGGGACCAGATTCTATCCCCTATGTCGTGAGGCCCAGAGAGTTTGGCAATGGACAATTTCTTCTCATCGCTTTCTGACTGCAACGCACATCCCAGGGAAATCCAACATAATAGTAGACAAGCTAAGCAGAGCAATTCTCATGCCTCACGAGTGGTCCCTGAATCAGGAAATTGCGAATCAAATTTTTCACAAATGAGGCCAGCCTTGCTGCAATCTTTTTGCCACTCCATTCAGTGCCAAATGCAGCAACTACTTTGCCCTCATTTCCCCTCCGGGAGAGTCACCGAGGGATGCACTCATCCCCTATTGGCCCCCGGGACTTCTTTATGCTTTTCCCGCATTTCTATCGATTCTGAAGGTTATTCAGAAAGCCAAGTCATTGAGTCGCAGGTTAATTCTCATTGCTCCTTACTGGCCTCATCAGATATGGTTCCCATTCCTTTGGCCCCAGCTTCATCCCGCTGTTCAGAGCCTCAAGCTTACAGCTTGGTTACTCCACTTCCAGTCTTAGCCAGGCTTCCAGAATTATCCCCTGCAGTATGTCACATCTGGTTTTCTTGCACAAAAAGACGATTAGGAAACTTTACGCAAGCAAAATGGAGGCGGTTCTCTTGTTGGGCGAAAAAAAAAACACATAGATCCCTTTACAACACCTATACCTGCAATTTTGGAATTTCTAACAGACGTCCTTAATTAAGGGGCAGCAGCGGCCACTATACGAGTACAATTAGCCGCCATATCAAATTATGTGGGAGACCTTGGATCCAATGTAATGTCCCATGGATTATGCAAAGCTTTCCTTACTTTTCTATTAAGACCACCCTTAAGAGAACCCTCTCTTCCATGGGTCCTAAATTTAGTATGATCATCCTTGACCCTTCCCCCCTTCAAACCAGCATCCTCTTGTTCACTAAAATTTTTATCTTGGAAAACAGTCTTTTTAACAGCAATTACTTCAGCTAGGAGAGTTTCAGAGTTGGAAACTCTGTCTATCTGCCCTCCATATTTGATTTTCCACAAAGATAGAGTTTCCCTCAGAACAAATCCTTCCTTCTTACCAAAAGTTTGTTCTGAAGTGAATTTAAACCAGTGTATAGAATTGCCTGTGTTTTTTTCCTAGCTATGGCAACAAGGCAGAATATAAGCTTCACCAACTGGATGTGCATCGACAGTTGTGTTTTTACTTGCATAGGACCAAAGATTTCAGAAAGTCAGACCAGTTGTTTGTTTTCTATTCGGAAAATAAAAAAGGCATGGCAGTCTCAAAAGTTACTTTGTCCAAATGGCTTACCGAGACCATCACCTATGTCTATAATTCTCATAATAAAAACCACCAGGGAAAGTTAAAGGACATTCAACTAGAGCGGCGCCTACTTCCATTGCCTTTCAATCTAGACTCCCATTGGATTCAGTTTGTGCTGCTGTTACATGGGTTAATTGTCACACCTTTATCTCTCATTGCAAAGTAGATGTTGCCTCCCGGAACAGGGCATCCTTTGGTTCCACTGTCCTGAAGAGTTTATTCCCTTGAGCCACCCAAGAAAAAGGTGCTGGGGACTCTGTCCCAACTAGCAAGAATGAAGGCGAGATAGGCCAACATAACATAAAGAAGTTAAGTACTCACCATAACGTTCCATGTTTGTTGTCCAGTATCTCCCCTTCATTCTTGCATCCCACCCATCCATTCCCCCTCCTGGAGGATCTAGAGGACTTTACAGTTGGCAAATATGGTCTGATTCCCTTCTTGCCTTTTTACCTTTATGACCAATATATTTCATAACATTTTTTCTGTATGTTAGCATACTCTAGGGAGTAGTCTCTCAAACAAGATCTGGGGAACAGCCGCTAGGCATCCTGGGATAGGTTGTAGCCTCGAGCCAGTAGAAGTTCTTAAGCTTTGGTATGTGACCGAGGATCGGCTCCGAACCCAACCAGCAAGAATGTGAAGGCAAGATACTGGACAACAAACATGGAACGTTATGGTGAGTACATAATTTCTTTTTTTACCTACATAGAATTTGCTGCATATTGTACAAAATGCTCAGTATACTAAATTTTTAGTTTTGCAAGTAGCAAAAATCTTAAATTTATATACTTTTCCAGTAACAGGATGTACGAATTTGTTTTCTGAGTCTGTTAAGTAACAAAAATTACAGTTCTTACACGGGAACGTGCCCAATTTTGAAAATAATTTGTATCATTGTGACCATAACATAATAGCCTTCTCAGTGATTTTTTTGATGTCCTTCAAGGATGCAACTGCAGTCCTGACATATGGGTTGTCCTGCCTCAGGCAGCCCTTCGGTCGGCCGGATTCCAAAGTCTGGGTCCGGCGTCGGCTGATGTCGCCCTTTCCCCAACGTCAGAGCGCCTGGGGTATAAAGACGTCAGCCGACGCCATCTTCTTCAGTCTTTCTTGCCATGTGGCGCCCGAAGCAGAAGCAGTTCGCAAGTGCCAGTCGGCCAGCTCCTGTGTTTTCAACTACTGAAGTCTTCAAAAAAGCTAAGTACCCCGTTGGGGACCTTTTCTTGCCTCAGCCGATGTCAGATAAAACTGTAAAAGTTAATAATTGTTTAACTTGTGGGAAACAAATACCTCATAAGGATTTCCACTCTTACTGCTTACCTGCCTAGGCCCAGAACACAACGTCTCGGCCTGTACAGCTTGTGCTTCTTTCAATAGACGCACTCTTAGGCGTCGGTCAGAGTTTGCACAGGATTATTTTGGGGAAGATTTCTGTTATATCATGCGGTCGGAGCTTCCGACAGCACATTTACCTAAAAAACGGAAGGATAAGGACCGACACCGCGGTCCGGTCTCGGCCGACACCACGCTTAGGCCTACCGCGAGTGCCTCGGTCTCTTCTGAGTCGGTTTCACAACCGCTACAGACCGACGACACCGCCCCACCGGTTACTTCGGTACCGGAGGCCAGCTCGGTGCCGGTTTCTGTTCTCCCCTCTGAGACCGTAGCCCAGGATATTTCTGACACCATTTCAGTGGATAAGACTACCCCAGCACGTGGGGCTGCCAGGCCTCCAGTGTCTATGTCCATTAAGGCCTAGACACATGCTAAGGCTGCCAAATAGGCTAAGTCTCTCCCTCCAAGATCTGTTTCTCTGGGTTCCACTTCTGGTTCTCAAATTTTAAGTTTAGCTGAGGACCTTATTTCCTTAATTAGGGGTTCTCAGCCACATCCAAATAGAGGCTCTCAGCCGCCTTCTGTCAAGAGGCCTAGGGTTGAGCAGGTAGATCCCCAGTCCTCTGATGAGGCCTCAGGTGATTCTGCACATTCAGACTACCAGGAGGAGGCCTTCCCGGCCTACGAGGATTCTGATGCGGAGGAATCCATTCCCTCTGCTTCTCCTCCTGAGGAGTTTTCCTTTGGGGAAACGCTTCATTCCATGAGGGAACACTTCAAATGGCAAGGCCAGGAATACTCAGATTCTAGGAAAGGTTAAGGGAATTTTTTAAGCTACCTCAGCATAGACCCTTAGCTATTCCTCCAGTCTTAAATGTTTTAGATGATGTGTACTTAGAATCTAGTGTTTCCCCTGACTCCCTCCCCCCTGCTCCTGTCAAGCCAGACAGGTACTACAGGGTCCCAGACACACATCAATTCTGTACAAGGGCCATACTGCTGACCCTGAAACTATTTCTCAGGGGCCTAAAGTGGTTTCCTCCACTACTGCTAAGAATCCACTTCCTTCAGAAAGAGATTCTAGGGCTTTAGAAAGGTGGGGCAAGAAAGTATATACATCTTCCACCCTTTCTATGCGAGCATTAAATTGTCAATTTCATATGATTCAGTATCAGGAATACTTGTTAGATGACTTGCAAAAGAAATTGGCTTCCCCTGAACCATTAGATAGGAAGGGGTTACAGGAATTGGTTCATAATACTCAGCAGGTTAGCAACCATTTCCTTCAGTGTGGATATGATGCATTGGAAGCTTCATGTAGAGCAGCAATGACAGGTGCGGTCATACGCAGACATGCTTGGTTAAAGGAACAAACATTGCCAGACCATGTGAAAATTAAGCTTTTGGACGCACCACTAGAGAAACATAAGCTATTTGGTGCTACTGCACAAGAGGTTTTAAAGAAAATAGAGAAAAAGGCAAAATCAGTGCAAACAGTCAAAGATTTCCTCCAGGTACAGCCTCCAAGATTCAGCAGGAATTGGCCTTCTAAGCATTGGTCCTTTCCAGACACAGACAAATTTCAAAGAGGCAAAAACAGATGTGGCAGAGGTAGAGGGCAAACTCGAGGCTCCTACAGTGGATGTCAATGGCAGCCTCCGAACCAGAGAGGTGGGGCAGGACCTTCCACTGCTCCGCAGGGACAATCTCAATGACTTGACTTTGACTCCGCCATCCAGGGCTCAATTAGAAGCACCTTTGGGTGGAAAATTATCTTTATTCTCACAAAATTGGCACAATATTACAAAGGACAAATGGATACTGGACATAATAAACAAAGGATACAGATTCCATTTTCATACACTACCAACAAGACATGGCAGGCCAAACCTGCCACCAAATCAAAGGGCAGAGGCACTCAAACAAATAACAAACCTACTTCAATTAAGAGCAATAGAGAAGGTTCCTTCTGCAGAACAAGGCCAAGGATTTTATTCAAGACTGTTCCTTGTTCCAAGAAAAGAAAACCAATGGAGACCCATTCTGGACTTGTCCACACTGAATACTTACCTTATTGTGCCAAAATTCAAAATGCTGACTTTACAGCAACTCCTTCCCATGCTGGGCAAGGGGTCTTGGCTGGTAACTCTGGACCTCAAGGAGGCATACCTGCATGTCCCAATCAGACAAAGTTGCAGAAGATACCTCAGATTTCTTGCAGGCTCAGAGCATTATCAATTCTCAGCATTGCCCTTTGGCTTATCTACTGCCCAGAGTGTTCACGAAATGCCTGGCATCAGTAATTGCACATTGCAGACTCCAGGGGATACAAATATACCCTTACCTGGACGACTGCCTTATACAAGCGGACAGCCAACAAGCCTTGTTAAAAAACTTGGACTATGTCATTCACCTACTGCAGGCCTTGGGATACACAGTCAATATTCAGAAATCAAGTCTCGTACCATCCCAACAAATACCTTTCTTGGGTGCCACACTGGACACAAACACCCAGATGGCGTTTCTGACAAAAGAAAAACAAAAGCAATTGCCAGAATACTTCAGAAAATTAGCAACACACACCCAGATGACTGCAAGGAAAATCCTGCAGGCCCTGGGTTTCATGGCATCTTGCATTCTTCTGATTCCACACGCAAGGCTGCATATGAGGAAACTACAATGGTATCTAAAAGATCTATGGTCTCAACACAGCCACAGCCTGGAAGCATTGATCCCACTCATTCCATGCCTTCAAAAGGAATTTCTGTGGTGGGCTCAAGCAAGCCAGATAAACAAAGGTCTGCCTTTCAGCAAGCCTCATACAAGTCAAACCATAACAACAGACGCCTCAGACCATGGATGGGGGGCGCACATGGAGGGCAGATGCATTCAAGGACAATGGACACAAAAAGAAAAGCACCTGCACATCAACCAAAAAAATGCTGGCAGTGATACATGCAATCAAGGCCTTCGAAAAGTTCATGCATCAGGGCCATCTACTAATAAAGACAGACAATACCACAGTTATGTGGTACATAAACAAGCAAGGAGGTACCTATTCCTACCCTCTTTGCAGACTGGCAATGAATCTCTGGGATATTTCCCTACAATTGAAAATAGAGCTACAATCCCAGTTTGTACCAGGGAAGGACAATGTTCTGGTGGACAGCCTAAGCAGAAACATCATGGATCCACACGAATGGATGTTGCATCCAGACATTTTCTTACAAATAACTCAAGCATGGGGAAGGCCGGACAGAGATCTTTTTGCCTCCTACCTCAATCACCATCTGAAAAAGTTTTGCACAAGGACATACCATCCTCAAGCATGGAAGGTGGACTCTCTCTACTTCAGTTGGAACTCTCTAACACTATATGCCTTCCCACCTCTTCCTTTGATGACCATGGTGTTACTAAAGATCAAGACAGAGCAACTGAAAGTCATACTGATAGCTCCAGACTGGCCAAGACAACACTGGTACCCACTGCTACGGAGCTTGACACACACCAATCCGTGGCTCCTTCCTCAAAGGCCACTTCTTCTGACATAGCACAATTACAGGACACTACACCCCAGCTTGATAACATTGAAGCTGACAGCTTGGAAGATTCCATGACTGTTCCTCAGGATACACTTTCCAAGAGGGTAAAAGATATCATCCTGGAGGCACGCAGACCTTCCACTAGAAGAACATACTCAGCAAAATGGAAGAGATTTCTTATCTGGAACAGCAAAAAGGGTCAAGACCCATCAGTGATGAGCATTCCACAGATCCTAGAATATTTGGCTGAAATGCTCCACAATGGCCTTTCATATTCTTCCATAAAAATACATGCTTCAGTAATATCTGCCAAATATAACACTGATCCGCCTGTATTTTCTCACCCATTGCTAAGACAGTTTCTAAGAGGTATAAAGAACATCAACCCTCCAAGAAAACCACCAGTGCCTGCATGGGACCTCAACTTCATGCTGGAAAAATTAACTCTTCCTCCCTTTGAACCAGCAGCATCTTCAGAGTTGAAATTTCTGTCTTGGATGACAGCTTTCCTTCTGGCAGTAACCTCAGCAAGAAGAGTCTCTGAGCTACAGGCCCTTATGGCAATACAACCATTTCTCATTTTCATCAGAACAGAGTTTCTTTGAGAACCAATCCGTCATTCATGCCAAAGGTGGTATCCAGGGTGTCCCTGAATCAAGCTATTCACCTGCCTACCTTCTTTCCCAATCCTCAAAATAAAGGAGAGAGACTTCTGCACACCTTGGACATACACAGACAGTTGCGCTACTACTTGGACAGAACAAAGTCCTTCAGAAAATCTGACCAGCTTTTTGTAGCTTGCGCTGCTGGATTGCAGGGAAAAGCAATTTCCAAACAGACAATTTCTAAATGGATTGGAAATTGCATTCGATTCTGCTACTCTTTCCATGGAAAAACTGTGCCAGCTGACATCAGGCCACATTCCACCAGAGCTACAGCTACCTCCACAGCCTTTTTAAGAGGAGTGGCAACAAAGGACATTTTAGAAGCTGCTACATGGAGCTCCGTGCATACATTTTCCAAACATTACGACCTGCCTTTATATTCCAGATCCAGAGCAGGGTTTGCTTCTGCAGTCCTGCAGGGCATTTTAGCTACACCATCTTTGTCTTAGTGCCTACCACCCCCAGGTTGGCTATGGTATTCAACCCATATGTCAGGACTGCAGTTGCATCCTTGAAGGACATAGTACAGTTTTGTACCTACCATAAATTTAGATGTCCGATAGGTATGCAACTGCAGTCAGGTTTTCCCTCCCACCTACCCCTCTGTGGTATTCTTTTGGGTTTCTACCCCTCATTTTATCTACCTGGGGTAATCTTTTATGGTGTATTTGTTTTTATGTTGTTGTACTTGTCTGGAATTTTTTCTCTATTTTCAAAATTTAGCCTTCCTTAGAGGGCACCTGGCATCTGGGGCAAGAAACACTGAAGAAGATGGCGTCGGCTGATGTCTTTATACCCCAGGCGCTCTGACGTCGGGGAAAGGGCGACATCAGCCGACGCCGGACCCAGACTTTGGAATCCGGCCGACCGAAGGGCTGCCTGAGGCAGGACAACCCATCTGTCAGGACTGCAGTTGCATACCTATCGGACATCTACATTTATGGTAGGTACAAAACTGTACTTTTCTAAAGGTGAACATAGGCCTGGTCCCTATCACATTATTAATTTCTCTATCTGATATGAGAGTGTGCCAGTTATTCTTTATGACTTCACATATTACTTTAATATCACTGGAGTTAGTAAGATTTATGGTGGGAGCTCTTATACCCAATTTCTCTCCAGTGTTAGGTATATGTTGATATGTATAAGAAAAATATGGTGAGGCACAATTGCCTCTTGCATTGAATCATGTGGTTCCCATGTCATTATTTCATTGGATATTATGTTTTTGAATTGTTAAAAAATAAGTTTATCTCATTGTAATTTTATGGTCTGCGGAAGTAGATTATTCTATGAAAGCGCTTACCCATTTTACAGTTTTATCATTAAAGTTTGCCTAATGCCTTTTTACCACATTGTTTTTATTCTTCAGCATTTTATGTGCTGGTGGTTTTTGTTTGGTTTCTTATATCAGTTTTTCAAATTGCAATATTACTTACACATCTTTAAAAAAACATGAGAGTAATCAGCAAGTCATTATACACTGTACAAAATAATTTGATGTGAAGTTGTTAAATCTCGCCGTTTATTCTCACTGATGGGTTCAGAGCCAATCCTCTGCTCTGACATGGCCGATAGCAAGCTCAAGGTTTGCCAGTAGCTCGAGACCATGCCCCTTATCCCACAATGCACTGCTGGAATTACCTCAGATCTAGTTTGCCGCGGCAAGAGAGATCTCGGTGATCCAGTTAGCTCGGACCATTTTAGAAGCAAATTAACAGCAAGTCTATAAAAAGTTTTCTTTTTTGTTTAATATATATAGTGTGTGTTAGTACTATTATATTTACTCTCTAGTTAAATTCTTAGCTAGTATAAATAATTTAAAAGTTAGGGCCTTGTTGGCTTCTTAATTTGTGTGGGCCTTTAGCCCTTTTTTCCTCTACTATTAATATTTATAATAGTCAGGCTTTTTCTGTGGGCCTCTTAGCCCTATATTTCTATATGTATATATATATATATATATATAAAATACTGTTATAGATAGTGCCCGGATTGGGTTTAGTTGTTTGTGGATCTAATTTACTGTTTTTTCTCTTAAGTATGTCGGATGATAGGGAGAAATCCCATCCCAAATCGGGATTGAAAAAAGGCCCAGATTGTGGGCAGAAAATGTCCTTCACTGACGGCCACATTCAATGTGTCTACTGTCTGGGGGCTAAACACCTCCAAGACATCTGTAGCATTTGCCACTCCTATTCTTCAAGAGTCCTCTTGGAGAGAAGGAGGAAACTTATAGACAGGGAATTGCTACAGCAATATTTCTCTGAAGTTTTGAGTAGCCATGAGGGTGCTAGTACATCCTACAAATCCTCAAAATCCAAGTCTTCAGATAAGGTCTCAAGAAAGGCTAAGATTTCAGAAGGAGTGTCATCGGTTCCACAGTCATCGGAACCAAGTGTACCTTTGATTCGGAGCCAGTTCTCAGTATTGGAGCTGGTCTCTGAAGTTCCTTCTTCACCTCTGCTCCAGTCGGCACCTTCGGTGCATTCAGCTAAGCCTTCAGTCAGCCTTTCAGATTTGGACATGGATCGGCTAGTGCAGAAGCTTTTACAGGCACCAGGACTTGCCAAATTTTTGTTGGCCCTGACCAGCTTGTCGGTACCGAAGACCATGGAACCGGACTTGTTTACTCCGACGAGCCGTACTGGACTCTCGGAGCCGAAGGAAATTGAATCGATGGTGGTCAAACCCTTGGAGCCGATACCCGCACCGGTGTTATCGGCTCCATCTACTCGGATGTCCTCGGCACCGACCGAGGGCTCTAGGAGCCGACGCTCTCCCGTCGAATCCGGGGAGGATAGTCGCACTGACTTGTCAGTGCCGACTCTTCCTCTCCGGGCTTCGGCTTGGATGAGTTCGGCTCCTACCTCGGGCTCGGAGCCCAGGGTTTCAGTGCGGGAGGATCGGATGGTACTCTCGGGTCCGTCCACTCCTTCTCGTCGGAGCCATGGTGCCTTCGATGCTATGAGGAGAGTTTTGTCTCCAAAGACAACGTCAGCATCGGTTCAGCTTTCCCTCTCCCCTCAAGCTCCTGTGTCTGCTTCTTCATCTACTGATCCCTCTAAGCGTAGAGACCCCGAACCTCAAGTACCCCCACAGGGCATCCCCTGCTCTTCTGAGACCTCCCCAGATCCCCCAGAGGAGGTGCCCAGGAGGAGACTGTGGAAGAGGAGGCACTCAGACTCCCCACAGGAGTCTTTGACGTCTGACACGGACTTAGATGAGTCAGAAGGGTCCCCTCGATCCCCCTCTGAGGATATCTCCTTTACAGAGATACTAGAGACCCTTAGTCAGAGGGGTGATTGGCAGTCCAAGACCCCTACTGAGGATGAGTCTGTGCTCTTGAAGGCTTTTGGGTCTCAACCTTCCACTTCTTGGGTGTCTCCGCCTTACGACGAGCTCATGGAACTGATCTCTTGTAAGGTGTGGGAGTCACCGGAGGCCATGGAATCTGTCCCTCGTAGACCCAATAAATTCATATCTGCCCCAGTGGACAAGCCATTTTTGACAAATTGAGTGCCTGTTGATGCCATGGTGGTAGCTGCAGCCACCAAAAAGGAAGTATCTAAGACATCCTCTTCCATCCATCCCCCTAACAGAGATTCTAGGGTTATGGATAAATATGGGAAGCGCATGTTTAGTTCAGCAACTTTTTCTCTGCGATCATTGAACTACTTAACCCATTTTACAAGACTACAGAGAGATCTCCTGAAAGAGCCAGGAGATACTCTCTGGGGTACGGTAGCTGCAGGAGTGGCCGACAAAGTCATCGCCCAACTCGCTACCCTAAACTCAGTGGTGAACTCGTCCATGCATCTCATATCCTATGCAGCTGATGGTTCGAGTAGAGCCGCTAGTTCGGGCATTGCTCTTCGAAGACAAGCCTGGATGCATCTCTTTTCCTTTGCAGAACCCTTTAAGTTTTCCTTTATTAATACCCCATTCGATGGCTCATCACTGTTTGGGCCCAAAGTAAAGGAAACCTTAACCAAGTGTGAGCAGGAAGGCAAGACCTTATCTGCTGTTGGGGTCCATTTTTCCACCCCTACTCGGCCCTACCCCAAGGGCCCTGGGGGGGGGGTGTAGTTCTGAAAAACTCAGGCAGCCTTTCAGGACACACGTAGAGAAACCCCTTCTAGAGGCAGAGGAGGAGGTTATAACGGAACACACCACCCCCGTGGCAGAGGGGGTCCGCAGCAACAGGGTGACAGAGGTCAGTTCTCCGGTCAGTCCTACCAGCGCCCCTGAAAGGGGACCCAACAGTTCAGCTCAGGAGGCAGTCGGGGGTGGCTTGTCTTTGTACCCAGAAGCCTGGCTAAACATAACATCGGATTCTTGGGTACAAAGCATAATTTCCAGAGGATATTTCATACCGTTCTTTACCCCTCCCATGCCTATAAAGAAAATCCCAGATGTTCCACCCAATCTCAGGGAACAAGCAATCGTAGAGGTCCACAGATTGCTAGAAAACAAGAGTCATCCGACCAGTCCCAGCAGACCAAGTCGGATTCGGAACTTACTCAAGATTCTTTTTGGTACCAAAGAAAACAGGGGACTGGAGACCTATCTTGGACCTTAACAGACTCAACCAGTTCGTAAAGAAAGAGAAGTTCCGAATGGTCACGCGTCAGTCCATTCTTTCCTTCTTCGGGAAAGGCGACTGGACGTTCTCCATAGATCTCAAAGATGCGTACTATCTCATAAAGATGAACAGATACTCCAGAGATCATCTGCGCTTCGGGCTGGGGGCCAGTCATTACCAATATCGAGCCCTGCCCTTTGGTCTTACTACAGCCCCCAGAGTGTTCACCAAATGCATGGCAGTGGTCACGGCTCACCTGAGGTGTCTAGAATTCCAGGTGTTTCCATACCTAGACGATTGGCTCCTCACCGCTACCACCAGGCATCAATTGATTCAGGCAACACAATACACTCTGACACTCTGCCATCAATTAGGCATTACAATCAACTTCGAAAAGTCTGCCTTATCGCCATCTCAGCATACTGTTTTTATAGGAGCAGAGTTAGATACCTCAACTACCACTCTACCTCTTCCTATCGAAAGAGTCTCTCTTTTCCGCCAAAACGTCAGCTCACTGGTGTCAAAGAACAAAGCTACAGCAGTGGAGGTATTGAAAGTACTAGGTTTGATGGTGGCAGCAATACTGGCTATACCACTCGCAAGGATGCATATGCAAATTCTTCAATGGCTCCTCTTCGCTCAGTGGTCTTACCAGAAACTACCAATGCACCACATGATTCTTATCACGGATTCTTGCAGGAGAGACCTTCAGTGGTGGTTGACGTCTCTTCATGTCACATTCGGAAGACCCTTTGTCCCCCCCCCACACACACACACCAGTAGCCACTGTGACCACGGACGCTTCCCTGATAGGGTGGGGGGGGCATTTTCAGGGAAAGACTGCCCAAGGCACATAGACAGATCAAGAATCACATCTGCACATCAGTGTTCTAGAGTTGAGAGCGGTACTTCTGGCTTTGCAGTACTTTCAGGACTCTCTCCCTGTAAGGACTATTGCAATTCAGACCGACAACACGTCAATAGTCTGGTACGTGAACAAGCAGGGCAGAACCAAGTCGTACCCCCTTTGTCGAGAAGCCCTCAGGGTCTGGCAATGGGCTGTGTCGTCCCAGCGTTTTCTGTTAGCAATGCACATCCCGGGGAAATCCAGCATGATAGCGGACAAGCTAAGCAGGGCAATATTAGTCTCTCACAAGTGGTCTCTCAAACAACAGGTTGCGGAGTCAATTTTCTGCAAATGGGGCCAGCCTTGCTGCGACCTTTTTGCCAGCCACATCAATTCAAAATGCAGAAGCTACTTTGCCCTAATACCACCTCCCGGTCATCCCCCGGGAGGCCCACTTTTACACGATTGGCCCCCGAGTCTCCTTTATGCATTCCCACCCTTCCCATTAATACCCAGATTTTTACAGAAAGCAAAATAGCTAGGAAGGACTGTTATACTCATAGCCCCCTACTGGCCTCCACAGATTTGGTTTCCATTTCTCCACCATCATCTCTTGGAAGATCCATGGATCCTAGACCCAGTTCCAGACCTTCTGACTCACCCGTCCGGGGATCTTCATCCTTCTCTGCAGTCCCTGAAACTGACTGCTTGGCTAATCCACTTCCCCTAATTGCCAGGCTTCATTCAATTTCAGAAGCTACAAGACAGATTCTCTTGTCTTCTCACAAGCCATCTACCAGGAAATTATATGGCAGTAAATGGAAAAGGTTCTCAATTTGGGCCAACGCACAGAACATTGACCCTTTCCGAGCTCCGCTATCTTTGATTTTAGAATTTCTAACAAAACTTTTTAAGGAAGGGGCAGCAGCTGCTACAGTTTGAGTTCAGTTAGCTGCTATCTTAAATTTTCACCTTGGTCTTGGTGGCTCAAATATTATGAGCCATAAGTTATCTAAAACCTTCCTTAAAGGCGTTCTTCATATGAGACCTCCGATCAAAATTCCCTTTTCTCTCTGGAATTTAAACCTTATTCTTCCCCCTTTTGAACCAGCATCTTCTTGTGATTTAAATTTTTTATCTTGGAAAACAATATTTCTTGTGGCCATTACGTCTGCCCGCAGAGTGTCAGAACTTCAAGCATTATCTATCAGATCACCCTACATGATCTTCAATGCTGATAGAGTATCTCTCAGAACAAACCCCTCATTTTTACCTAAAGTCTGTTCTGAGTCAAATATCAATCAGGTCATTGAACTGCCAGTCTTTTTCCCCAACCACTCTAGCAAATTGGAATACATGCTGCACAAACTTGATGTTTACAGACAGCTCAGATTTTATCTTGACAGAACTAAGCATATTAGGAAATCAGACCAACATTTTTTATCCTTCTCAGAAGGAAGTAAAGGCAATCCAGTGGCTAAAACAACTTTATCTAAATGGTTATCTGATTTTGTATATCCTTTGTTTATGAGAATGTGAGCATGCCTTTAACGCACAAACCAAAAGCTCATTCTACCAGAGCTGTCTCTACCTCTTCTGCTTTTCAAGCTAAATTAC